>NC_049903.1:25860093-26160093 GCF_001411555.2 Juglans regia
ATCTTTCTTACATCATATTTTTTAAAAATTTTAAAATTTTAATTTTTTTAAATTTTTTTTAAGTTTATTTTTTTTAAATTAATTCAATTCTTCTATTTATTATTCATATATTAAATTTTTAATAAAAAAATAAAAATTAAAAAAATTATATAATATATAAAAATTATATAAATAATAAGAAATTATGTAAATATTTTTTTCAAAAAATGATTGAAGGAGAATTTTCTGTTTTCAAAAAACGAATACGCTATTCGTTGTAAGTTTAAAAAAAGTTTTGGCATTGGCAGAGTCCGGCTGATTATTTGCCACGTATGGGTGCCAATGGGATTTCGAGATATTGGGATCCATAAAATAATGAAGTTGCCGCTGGCGTTGAGAGGTTCGTTGAGAATGGATTATTTGGGTTTGTCGTATTTAGATTGTGATTTTTTTTGGTTTTTTAAAAAAA
Source organism: Juglans regia (assembly GCF_001411555.2). NCBI lineage: Eukaryota > Viridiplantae > Streptophyta > Magnoliopsida > Fagales > Juglandaceae > Juglans > Juglans regia. Next base: position 25,860,542 of record NC_049903.1, read on the forward strand.
GAGTTCGTTTGGTTTTTAATTACTCTCAATTTATTTTAATTTATTATTATAATTTTTTTAAATTTTAAAATAAAATATAATAAATAATTTAACTTTTTAAATTTTAAAATAATAATAATATTAAAAAATAATATTTTGATAATATTTTATCATTTCAACTCAACTCAGTTTAACATCCAAATGCAGTTTTATTATATATTTTATTTTGATGATTGGATTTGGTTTTTATGATTATATGTAATTTCAAATGTCCGGTTATATCACTACAAGAAATAGGGTCTTTTCTGGCGCTTAAATTCGTTTCAAATAACCCCAAAAATCGCTGCAAATACTTATTTGCAGCGATTTATGTTGCGCCAGACTTTCGTCGCAATTATAGAGCCTTTTAAAAGATTAGCCAGCGAAATACAAAATTCGTCGCCAAAAATTTTTATTTACAGCGATTTTTTTCGCTGCAAATATTATTAATTTCGCCGCAAATAACGTTGGGATTTCAGGCTCGTTTCGCTGCTAAAAAGTATTTGCAGCATTTTCTATCGTCGTGAATACACAAAATCTCGCCGAAAATATCTTGATATTATTTGCAGCGTGTTCAAAATCGTCGTGAATAATATTTTTGCAGCGGTTAAAATCGTCGCAAATAAGTCTGTCTTTTTTGCAGCGAGTAAGTGTCACTGTAAAATATTATTTGCGGCGAAATAAAGTCGCCGCAAATATATTTACATGACGAAAAAATTATTTCCGGCGAAATATACTCGCCGGAAATGATTTCTGGTAATTAAAAAAAAGTGCACAAAACAGAATGAATAAAAAATATAATGCACTATATTGCATTATCCTGATAAAAATCACATGTATTTAAGTTCATTTCAGCCAATATATAGATATTTTTACTCAAAAAATAAGTAATGAAATGTGAAAATCTCACTCAATTAGATGTGGGAAACAACAAGAACTACTCCTATGAAATACTACCATAAGTTCGTGCTTGGTCCTGAACTTTAGTCACTATTGTGGAAGTGGGAGCGGAATCAGCAAAAGGAAAAAGAGTCAATCGAAAAATGAAAAATGAACAAAAATGATAAAAAGATGTTTTAAAAAGAGGCACATGACAAGAAAAACTCAGACTAAACAAGGATTGGTAAAACTATTGTCATCATTCACAAAACTCAAGCACAGCTATTACCTAGTAGGCTTTGTTTTGAAGTAAACCCATATGACCTAAATATAAAAGAACCGCATCATGAAAGACGAACATAAACAGGATAACAAAGTATTCTTTAGTGTATGTGTTGTGGGCTCCATGTTTGAACATACGGATGCAGGTGACTCTCCAATCAGATAGAAATTCATCTAACTGGCACCAAATGATAGGTTATAGATAGAGACACAGGGTTTTATGACTTTTGTTTCCTACCAATTATATCTTCAAATAGGCTTACATCCCTGTTGGGTTTGCTCCTTTGGAGTCCCACACCGGTGGGTGAAAAGTAAGGAGCAGGCCTCAAGGCCTATAAATAAGAGGACCTAGCCTCTTAGTTAAGTACACAAAATCATAAGCTTATTTAGTAACTTGTGACTCTAGTAAAATTCCTCTATTAGTCTTTTCTTGTAAAAAGAAAAGAGGTGAGAGTTAAAGTTTTGCTAGTGGGGAAGCTTTGTGGGTGTCATTTGGAGTGAGGAGAAAAATTGTGTGATTGTAATAATTTTTCACATAGTGTATTTTCTTCTCTGGGTCTAGTGGTTTTTTCTCCTATTTTGGGAGTTTCCACGTAAATTCTTGTGTTGTTATTATTTCTCTGTTTTTCTTCATATTTCACCAAAGGGTGGATCCTAAGGGGTGAATTTAGGAGGTCCAAATTCCTAACAAGTGGTATCAGAGCCACTAGGTTCTTTTTTTGGTGGGTGGAGCTTTGGTGTGGTAGTGTGGATACGTACAGTCTAAGAAGGTTCTGTCTAGGAGATTGGTATTTAAGTGGTCCAGTGTGACCCTCCAATCTTTCCTGGGAACCTTGAAGTTCTGTCTAGAAAAGAATAATCTTTTCTAGGAACTTACTTAGTGAGTACCATTCATTTCTACGGTAAAATTCATCGAGGCAATGTCAGGAAGTAAGGTTTCAAATTCTATCAGATATGAGGTAGAGAAATTTGATGGGAGAATCAATTTTGGCTTGTGGCAAGTTCAAGTCAAGGATGTTTTGATTCAATCAGGATTATACAAGGCATTGAAGGGCAGACTAACCCCTGAAGTCAGCAGTGATACTAGCGTGACTGATGAAACAAAGAGCAGATCTGTAATGAGCGATGAAGATTGGGAAGATCTGGATTTGAGAGCAGCAAGTGCGATACGTCTGTGCTTGGCCAAGAATGTTCTTGCAAATATACATGGAATATCTACGGCAAAGGAACTCTGGGAAAAGCTAGAAGAGTTGTATCAGACAAAGGGCGTCTCAAATCGGGTGTACCTAAAAGAGCAGTTTCATACACTGCATATGAGTGAAGAGGTTACCAGTAAACTTTTTTCTGAAGAGAGAAGACTAGGTGGTGGAAGAAATGGTCCACCCGTGAACTTAGCATTGGTAGTAGCTGGTAATGGGAAGAAGAAGAACTCCATGAAGATGAAAGTAGTCTGCTGGGGGTGTGGACAATCTGGGCACGTCAAGAAAAATTGTCCAAGAGCAGGAGCAGGTTCGGCAAGTGGCTCCAAGTCAGTAAATGGAGATACTGATAATGAAACTAACGTTGTGTCCCTCTCCATGGAAGACGATGTCTGTTAAAGGGACATGTACATCCTCATGGCATGCCATTAATTCCCAAAGTTGTCATGATAGAGGATGTGTTAATGTTAGCAGGTCCACAAATTTGCACACAAGCATTGGTTTGACATTAATGTAGGGTGTGTGGTGGAAATTTATGTCGATGGCTGATGAAGTTCCAGGAAAGCCAAACGTGGAAGTTGCACCATAATTTTTAGCAAGGTTATTTTCGACATGTGCCGAAATTGAAATGCTTGAAATTGGTTTATTCTGAGTGGGTATGCTTTTATGGTGGAGCATGATAGCAGAAGCTATGAAGATCTTCATTACGGTGGAGCGTGGCTGTGGGATCAGCCAAAGTCGCAAGGTGGAGATTGTTGGGTTTGCTCCTTTGGAGTCCCACACCGGTGGGTGAAAAGTAAAGAGCAGGCCTCAAGGCCTATAAATAAGAGGACCTAGTCTCTTAGTTAAGTACACAAAATCATAAGCTTATTTAGTAACTTGTGACTCTAGTAAAATTCCTCTATTAGTCTTTTCTTGTAAAAAGAAAAGAGGTGAGAGTTAAAGTTTTGCTAGTGGGAAAGCTTTGTGGGTGTCATTTGGAGTGAGGAGAAAAATTGTGTGATTGTAATAATTTTTCACATAGTGTATTTTCTTCTCTGGGTCTGGTGGTTTTTTCTCCTATTTTGGGAGTTTCTACGTAAATTCTTGTGTTGTTATTATTTCTCTGTTTTTCTTCATATTTCACCAAAGGGTGGATCCTAAGGGGTGAATTTAGGAGGTCCAAATTCCTAACAATCCCCAGCTTTTGATCAAGTCTTTATTTACATTTAAGCGAACTAAAACTGGAATCCATGTCAATTTTTTGTCAGTTGCCAAACCTCCATAACAAATACTGAATGCTCCAAGAGATTTGTAAGGGAGGAACATACCTGATGGACATAAAAATCCTCAACTATAGTTCCATTATTTTGCAGAAGCATCAATTGGAGATGAGATTTAGATCTATGCAATACTTGAGCAACATGCAAGAGATAAACTGTCAGCACCTGCACATCTTTCCTGTAACACAAAGATGATATTATTTGTAGGCACACTTATACAACAAGATACGAAGGGCTTCAGTTAACCAAATCAATAGTGCCAAGCATATGGATGACAAAGCTAACCAGTTTAACCACTGAAAAGGAAAGAAAAAAAAGCAACCCGTAGGACAAGTGGTTACTTGTAATCACTATGACTAAGTATAAGCATCCGTTACTTGTAATCACTATGACAGAAGCTTGCTTTTCCTCCATCTACATAAAAATTCCATATGCGCCTTGATGCAGAAAGATGAGCAAAGACCCGAGAAACCACATTCCAGATTGCTTGTACTAAGTACACGATCATGAGAATGAAATACTTGTACAAAGACCCTAGCTCCACTCAATCCATGTGCAAACAACTAAATCAAAAAAACACCCAAACAAGAAAGGGTGCTCACATGCAACAAATTAAAGTGTATTTAATGACTGAAAAATCTGATTAAGAGTACAATACAACACAAGCTTCCACTTCTTGACTCTAAGTTTCTACACCACATTCTAACTCCTGCATTTTATTAATCTACATCAACCGCGTACTCAATTCAATCCAACTTCAAGTATAATGCTCCTTCTCCATAAAACAGTTTGATAAAAAAGAAATAGCACAGGACCAAGAATAAGACTCAAGACTCAAGCCACTTGAAATTAAAGTCGAAAGTTGAAAGTGTGTACCACTTCTTTTGCTATAAATATAATAATTAATTGCTAATTGTGTTAATTATTAGAAGCTGGGGTCTAACTAATTGTTAGTAGTACAATAGAGGTGATTTCTAATATTGATCAATGTATTCCCACAGCAAATCATCCATATGTAATTAAGAAACAGAAATTTTATTCAACCATATTTGTGGACACTGGACAGTTGAAACAACACACACGTACAATAAAGGTGATCATAGTACTCCATTAGTTACACAAACAACACTAACTAATTGTAAGTAGTACATTACAGAATCCTCTTGCATAAACTATAAAGTGAAGGAAAACTTTGACAATCTAACCTTTTCATTAACAGAAGCAGAAGTAGAAGATGCTCATCCATAGTCTGTTGACCAAGCCCATGCTTGTGGATCTCCATGTGCAACTCTGGTGCCTAAGAACAATAAACAATGGAATCAAATTAATAGCATGAAATCCATTCAGTAGCAATATTCAATCAAACAACATTAAAAAATAGACAAACAAGTAGTGCATAATATGTGGTAGTATAATACTATGCCAAATCTTAAATTCAAAAGAAAACAAAACTAGAGATCCCTACAGCTATAAAGATATCTTGTAAATAAACGTTATTAAACTATTTGCATCCACCCACTGCAGAAAATTTTCCTGTCTGCCCAGTCAAAACATAAAGGACCACAAAATGGATGAAAAACTTCAGCCTGTACATAATATTGCCAGATCGACAAGAAAATATCCATCAAAGAACAAAAAAGAAGTTTCGAATCCTACTAGACTTTAAGGCTCTAGTCTAAAACTTTGACTAGAGCCTTAAAAGAACAGAGTTAATGCATTTGTATTAAAAGAACAGAGTTTCATCATTATAATCTGTTCAATGATGTGGTGAATTCAATGATGATGTCGAAATATTTCCTGTACAATGGTTATTTGATAGTTTCTTAATTGTGGCAGTGATTACCACATACATTTATAATGCCTAAACATGTTTCAACATATATGTCATAATATTAGAAAGAAAATGACATCACACATCAATCTGTTGCACTCTTACTAGCGTTAAAGTCCTGTTGTTAACTTTTGATATCATACATCAAAATGATCACAACACACTAGTGTTATAGGATCTTGTTGTAACTCTGAACCTAAGTCACTCTTACTATCAATTAAATTGAAAATATGTATTCAGGGATTTATAAAATTGAAAAAAGAAATTACAGAATCTGTCCCTAAGCAGATTCAAGTGATAAACAATGTATAAAAAATAAGATGCATTTCTAAAAGGTTTAAAAAGTAGCATACCAAGATCATTCTGCCGATTACTCTCATCAATATCCTTAAAGCAAACATTATACAAGGAGGACCACATATCCTACATATTCCCCACAGAAACATTATACAAGGAAGACCATATCAAAGAAAAAAAAAATTGTAAAACAGAACTGGGCATGGAGGAGAGCTAGTGACCGTGGGTTGGTGAACAGAGCTGGGGAGAGAGGGAGGGCCTTGGGCTGCAGGGCTGGGCGTGGAGGAGAAGAGGGCTCCGACGTGTGGGTGGTGGCGAACGGCGACCCTAGTGGCAGCGATATAGACAAATCCGAGAGAGAGAGAGTTGAGGCCAGATTCGGGGAGGAAAGAGCTCGGCGGGGGGGTGGGGGAGAAGGAGGGGTTGGCCGTCGATGTGAGGTGGCGGTGGCGTGGTGGCGGTGGCGACGGACTGTGCTTACCGGCGTGGGTTGTGCTCGAGAAGGAAGACCGTGGGAGAGAAAAGGGGAGGGAGGGGGGAAGGGTTGGAGGGAAATGAATGCAGAAGAGGCGGGCATTTTAATTTAAATAGATTTTTGCGGCGTCTTAATATCACCGCAAATACAAAAATCCTCGCCGCAAATAAAAAGTCATGAGCATCGTTTAAATAATACTCATTAGCGGCGACAAAAAATCGTCGGAAAAACACCTACAGTACATTCGACAAGTTAGCGTTAAAGTCCTGAATTCCATGGCGAAATTCAATTTCGTCGCAAATAAGTCATATTTCGCATTTTTTTGCAGCGATTTTAAAAAACGCTGGAAATAATATATTTTGGCGATTTTTAAACATAAAAAATCGCTGCAAATGTCCACTTTCACAATCACAGCGATTAACTAACCGTCGCAAAAAATTAGTTACTTTTTCCGGCGAATTGTGCGTCACAAAAAGTCAAAAGTCGCTGCAAAAGACCAATTTAGTATTTGTGGCGAATTTCTCTGTCGTAAAAAGTGAAAAAATCGCCGCAAAAAGACCATTTTCCAACTTGATGTAAAAAAATTGCGACGATATAAAAAATCGCTGCAATAAAGGATTTTTGCAGCGATTTTTTTTCTAACAAATAAAAAATCGCCGCAAAAAGCATTTTTTCTTGTAGTGTATTTACGGTATTTTTCCGTCATAAATAAAAATTATCAATAAAATTATGATACTGTCATCTTCTTAAAAAAATCTTAACAAAAGTCAAAATCTTTCTAAAATTGCATATTTTATTTAAAGTAAAAACTATTCAATATATAATTCCACGTTAGATTATTGATATATTAGTCAAAATATTAACATAATATAATATTTTTAATAATAATATTTTTTAACCATTTTTTTCATATTCTGTAACTATATTAATTATATGTCAATTAATATTTAGAGATAAAAATATTAATAACTATGCACGAATTAATTAAAAAAATTTTTAATTATTATTATATTATTAATTAATAACTGAAAATAGCAATATTTTGTAATATTTGAAGTTGTCTAGCGAAACATGGCCCAGCACATTAGGAATTTAGGATGTACTTGATCGACGGAGGACACAGGGATCGAAAAACCGTCTGGGGAACTCACGTTTTTAAATGCTAATGAATTTACAGTTGGAGGAAGTAAGCTGAGATACTGGGATGGACCGTCGCACATTTAAGGTGGTTTGCATTGTTACAAGGGAACTATTCAATACTTAAATAGATTATATAAAAATAAATTTATAAATTCATAAATTTGATGTGTTTCATTAGATCTATTTTGATAAAAAGTAAATTAAAAATCTGATTTATCACATCAAATCACGTCAGTTTATGATTTATTTTTATATAATCTTTTTGTAACTAAAACATATTCATTTTTATAATATTTCAAAATATTTTTAAATAGTAGTTCTTGACTATATAGGAATGCAATTCTTTCTTCTTAAAAAGAAGATATCATGTGATATTTGTTTTAATGGAAAGCTTTTTTTCTTCTTTTTCTGCATGGTCCTAATAAATGAAATGGAATTAATATGCATTATTATTTTATTTCTTTTAGCTGTTACTTTCTTGTTTTCATTCGAAATTGTTAGGATTGTTATAAAAAGCCAAAGAAAGATTTGAGATGTAGATGGTTGTGTCTGATTCCAATGTCATGTACGCTACAAGTTGGGAGAGACAATGGAGTAGATTATTGGGCTCCTGCTTTGGCAGGGGCTTCCAGTAGATCATTATCATGGGTTTTCAAGTTAAATTGCAGCACACAAAGATCACTACTTCACAGAAATAATATAACATCATTACCTATCACTCTGCTAAAATCTAAGGTTGATTGATCATGATGCTATACAATCGTTGACTCTATACAAATGTGCTGTAAATTATGTGGTTAGGATTTGTAAGTCCTTAATCAATTTATGCCAATCACTCTTTATATAAATATATATGTATATATATTATTCCTCCTAAAGCTACTGCTACATTAATGGTTTCCTTTGTATATGCAATGTTAGCAGTATGAGTTGAATGATCATTCTAGATTTCAAGCAGTTAGTCGATCGAGTACTCAATGTTGTTGTGCATGAAAGCCCTACGTGGCAGAATATAATTCTTAAAACCATGTACACTAATCACATGTGCACAATTGATTGCCTTTTGCCTTTTCTCTTTGATGACTTTTCTATTAGGTTTCATTACTTTGGTGTGTTTTAATAATTTCCCTTGCTGTATTTTTTTAAATAACTATAGATTTAAAATATTGTTCTCTGCAGGCTGCAGCTTAAGGTCATTTAAGGTTATAGAATGCAAAAAACTAGGAAGACATGTTTTGGACAAACATGTGGCTGGATAGTCACTATGAGATCTGTATTAATTATTTTGAACTTGCTGAAATTATTTGGGTACTGCTACTGAAGTGTAAAACTGCTACTGAAATGTATTGTTATTTTCATTTCCTGGTTTATGAATTGGTTTGTGGAGCTATTACATTATTTTGATACTAAAATGTGAATATATTGAAGTTGTTAGTTTATGAACTGGTTTGTTGGTGTAAATGTTGGGTAGAAATGTTGATACTGAAATGTACTATAGCTTGGCCTTTGTTGGGTGATACTGAATGTTGGTGGATTTTGGGATGCAGGTTGGCCTTTGTATTATAAATTAATGTTATAAATTGTTGTTAGTTTTTGTATTTTTGGGCTGCGGCTTGTTTTTATGATGGAAACAAGTTGGTTGGCTACACTATAGTTGACTACATTACGATTAGAAACAAGTTGATGAAAAATTAATTTGAAAACAATAATTTAAGTATCAAAATAAATTATTAATGTAAATATGGATAGTGTAATTGTAAAATATGAAAAAAAAATTAAACAAATATTATTAAAAAAATAATATTATAATATTATTTTGATGAATCCAATGACTAATCCAATGTGGAGTTATAGATAGAAGGTTTTAGATTTATGGAAAACTTATACTTTTCATCAAATTTTGAATATGAATTTGATGAATTCAATGCTAATGCTCTAAAGCCCACAAATATATATATTTATATATATATATATTTATATAACCCGGATGCGACTATTTAAGCTAAGAAGAGTAGTTGTGCATACACAGGTAGTGAAAATTTTAATACACTTGCATAAGAATGGTAGGTTTGGTCACCAACCACTTCCATATATCATGCGAAGGTCGACAAGCTTTGAATTAATGTATTTTATGGATAAAATGTGACCTTTAATAATAGCGTTCATACAAGAGTAAATAAATTAAATTCATTGAATAGTTTGGATCCGTTAAATTAAAATACCCGTCAAGGGATGACAAAAGAACCGATGTAGGTCATATTTGGGGCCCGTTTGGATACAGAGGTGATTTCATTTAATCTAATTTAATCTAATTTAATCTAATCTCATCTAATTTTAAATAATAATTTTATTATTATTCACAAACTATCTCAATTTATCTCATTTTATTTCATTAAATGATCCAAACGATCCAGCACTTTTATAATTTTTTTACAATCTATTTTATATTCTGCCAATGAATAAATTAAATGAAAATTTTACAAAACTATCTTTCATTTATATTACAAAATAGTTGTAAAATCTTTTATCTATGCATTAATCGCTGCTTTGACGAAAACTGAAAAATTATTTTACAAAACAAAATCTTAAACAGAAAGCGCCCTTGGCCACTTTTTGTTATTTTTGACTCTTACCGTCTATTTCCTTTTGGACATTGGTCAACTTTTTTCTCGGGAAACATAAAGAAACATGAAAATATGAAAATGCTAGATGCCCCTGTTGGCTCTAACATTTTTTTATGAGCAAGTCTGAATGCAAGCGTTTTGGTGGACCCCTTGCGCACGAAATGTGATCTGGCAAAACAAAAACGAAGCGTTTTGCATTTTGCGACTGATCTCTGAGTTCCACCCTTCTCTCCCATTCCACCCCTTCTCTACTTCTCCAATTGACTGAACCACATCCCGTAGCAGCCTTTCTCTTCTCTCCTCTTCTCTTCTCTTCCCTTCCCCGTACAAAGCCCTTCTCTTTTATTCTCCAGTCTTGAACCCAAGCCAGATCCGATGTATCCAAAGCCCAATCCCCCGTAGCTAAACCCTGTAACAAGTCCCTACAGACAGATCTATCTTCTGCGGTATAAATCTTTTCTTTCTTTTTTTTTTTTTTTTGTGGAGTGAAATGTTAGTTTAATTCGGAGGAGGGAGGCTCTTGTGTATAATACACCGGATGATCATGTTACTCGGGATATAAGAGAAGGTGTTGCCAAGTTGGGTGATTTGCGATTTAGAGTGGTGGATTCGGCTGGCTTAGAAACAGCATCATCTTTGGGGTCTATTCTTGACCGAACTTAAAAAATGCAGCAAATGTGCTAGCAAGGTCTCAGTTGTAGTATTCCTCATAGTTCTGAAGTTGTTTTCATGGATGACTTTCTGGAATTATTTTTTGGTTTTTCAGTTTTATGTTTTGGATGACTTTCTGGAGTTATTCCTATAGACGTGAGGTTGTTGCTGCTGTGCTAATGGAGAGAGAGTAGCCGAACTCTGGGGTAGGAACGAGAGAGAAATCTGGCGTGGGGAGGAACGAGAGTAGTCGACTTTCGTTTTTCTTCGTCTTTGTATTTTTTCTTCTGTGTGTGCCGTTTTTTTTTAATAAAAAAAATTCCCACGTCAGCTGGGGTGCGCCGATTCGTCCGCCAAATCGTTTGTATATTGCAGAGCTTTTTTTTTATATGTATTTTTTTTAATTTTTTTTATAGATATTTTTAATAATTTTAAATATTTTGAAAAAATAAAAAAAAATTATAATATTATTAAAAAAATACTTTCTGAATCACGAAGTAAAATAAAAAATAATATTTATTCTACTTTGTGATTAAGGAAGTATTTTCTAATGATTTTTTTTTACTTTCTGATTAAGAAAGTATTTTTTAATGATATTTTAAATTTATTTTATTTTTTAAAAATATTTAAAAGTGTAAAAAAATCTATATAAAAAATAAATTAAAAAAATACACATAGAAAAGTACATGTTAAGCCCAGCGGGAGCCTCTAGCGGGGGCTGTAGCATGACTATTTTAAATATTTTTTTTAAAAAAAAATCATAATATTATTAAAAAATACTTTCTTAATCATGAAGTAAAATAACAAATTATAAAAAAATATTTTTTATAATTTTTTATTTTACTTCGTGATTAAGAAAGTATTTTTTAATATATATATATATATTTTTTACTTTATGATTAAGAAAGTATTTTCTTAATGATGTTTTAAATTTATTTTATTTTTTTAAAATATTAAAAGATCTATATAAAAAATTATTTAAACAAAATACATGTAAAATAATACTACACCCCCAGCGGGGGCTATAGCATTACCCATGAAAATATGATGTGTGGACAAAAGTCAAGACTTCCAAGATGTGATTAAAGAGATTTTCGATTCATTTGCTTAATTATGTACCTAGCAGGCCATCAGATACAGGTCCAAAATTAGGGTATAATTCACTTCAATTTTTCTTAATTCATATTATTTTATTATTATAATTTTTTAAAATTTTTTACACAAAATATAATAAACAATTCAACTTTTTCAAATCTCAAAATAATAATATTAAAAAAATGATATTCTAACAATATTTTATTTTACTATTTACAAACCATCTCAACTCATTTCTGAATCCAAACCACCCCCGGTAGCAAAATCCCGAAATTGAACTCATACATCAATCAAACGATTTAGGGGCAGTTTAGAACTTGGATTCAATTCAGTTCAGTCTAATTTTAAGCTAAATCTAACATTTAAACACTTGACTTTCAAATCACTAAACTTATCTCAACTCAAAACCTCTTTACATGTAGGACTCACAATATTTCTCAACTCAATATCTCTTTACATGCGAGACTCATAAATTTTTTTAATTTTCTATAAATACATTTAAACTCATCTTAATATTCAAACACATCTAAATTCATTTTAGGTGAGCCTCACAAAACTCATTTTATCATCTCAACTCACTATTATTCATAAAGAAATCATCTCATCCTAACTCAATTTAACATCTAAACGAGGCATTATTGTAAGGAAAATAAATTTTTTATAATTTCTTTTATAAAACTATAAAAACAAAGGATAAGTTTGTTAAATTGAAATTTATTTTAATGAAATAGAACGATATATTGCACCTTCGTAAGCCGATATCTTGTTCTCTCTTTTTTATGCATCTCTCTCTTAGACTCCTATTGGGCATGAATTATATTAAGAATTGTTTGACTAGCTCTTCAAAGCTATCGATCTATCCCGGTCGGAATGTTCCAAACTATCCTCTCGTTATTCCCCTCGTAGGTAGGGAAAAAAATCTGCATGCGATTTCTCTTTGGGAAACCGTGGAGTGTGATATGCGTCTTGAAGTTCTCCAAGTGATTTACCAGATCCTTGGACCCATCATACATCGCTATAAGGCAAATTCGTGTAGCTCAACAATTGTTCCACCGAGGAAGATCTTCTCATCTTCTTCACCATCTCCTCGTTCTTGCCAGCGAGGCTGTGTAGCTCATCATGTAACTTCTTCTTTTCCACATCCTCCACGTTCACTCCCCCATTGCTATGGGCTTCTCCTTCTCTTGGTTCTCAATGGCCGGGAATGGTAGCATCACTGAGCTTAATGTTGCGGCACTTGAGTTCCTCTTTCTCTTTCCTTAGGTTTTCCATGAAGTCTAATGCATGGCCGACTTAATAGATTTTGAGACCTAAGACGATAAGTTAAAACGAGACTTTTTTCTTATATCAAATTAACTGGGTTATATTTAAAAATATTTTAATTTAAAAATTATTTTTCTTACTTTTTCAGATGCAAATTTACTAATTAAATTTTTATATTCAAGTTGTTCTAATATCTTCTTCTCAATTGATAATATGGCTAGTCTATTTAATATTTCCCGCGACATTGCTGATCTGAGATAAGATTTTATCAATTGTAATTTTGACAAACTTCTTTTTGCAAAAGCAACAGTAGTAGGTATTGTCAATAAAATTCTATAAGCGATACATGTATTTGGAAAAGAATCAAAGTCTTTTTATATACTTTAATATATCAATAGGAGTGTTTTCTACTACTGAAAAAATTTCTTTTAAAACTTTTAGTTCAGAAAATAAATCTAAACCATCAATATCATATTTCAAAAAGCTTTCAAGACTAAGACAATTTTTTTGCAAACTACCATCGTCAAGTGATTTCAATTTCTTGATATTAAATAGAAAACCAAAAATATTTTCATATATTTGAAATTGTTCAAACATATTTTGAATTGAAGAAATTGCTTGATCTACTATAAATAAGAAATAACTAATTCTAAAAGATTCTTTAGCAGATTGTGTTGTCTCTTCATTGACATTTTCATCAAACTGTTTTTTTCTATAAATTATTCATTTTGCTCTAAATACAGGTTCTATTTTCATACTAATTGCAATCTATTTTGATGAAATCATAGTAAATTTAAATCTATTTTCTCTATAATCTTCAAAAAAAGAAATAAGACATTTTAATTGATTAATGGCAACATCTATATGTATATCTTTGAATTGCAAACTTTTACTTACAGTATTGACCGCAAATAATAAATATATCATACCATATGGTCATGCCTAATATGAATTCAAAGTTCTCAATTTCATATGCTACTAAACAATTAGCTTCACTCTTTATTTTAGGATCATTAGTTATTTTTGCTAGTTGCAATAAAGCTTCTCTTATTTGTGGAGTTTGGAATTTTATTACTTTGATACTTTCAATTTGACTTTCCCAATGTGTTTGTGAGAGTGGCTTAAGAGTTAGAATCGACACATTATCTTGCAAAAATTTCCATCGCTTTGTTGATGAATAAAACAAAGAATAAATAGGTGGGACTATTTCAAAAAATGATATAGTATTAGGACAAGAATTAGCCATGTCACATATAACAAGATTAAGATTATGACAACCATATGGTGTGTAAAATGCTTTGGGATTTATATCAAGCAATCTTTTTGCACCCCTTGCTATTTTCCTTTCATATTATACCCATTATCATAACCTTGTCATCAAACATTATTAATATCAACTTCAAGACTTTTTATTGCATCTAATAATTCATTGAGAATGCATTTTCCACTTGTATCATCTACTTTAATGAATTCTAAAAAAAGTTCTTATATTTTTATTGGATTTGTTGAAATATTAACACGTCTTAGCATGAGAGACATTTGTTCTTGATGACTTGTATCTAGGTTACAATCAAGTATAATCGAAAAATATTTTGCTTCCTTGATTTAGTTTATAACCTTGTTTTTAATTTCAGTTGCTAGCAAGTATATTAATTCATTTGTTCTTGCATTACTGGATCAAACTCAGGAATTATCTTAATTAGACTTAAAAATTTCCATTATTTTCTTGATAGATCTTTTCATTTTGTCATCGAAATGACAAATTATTTTTACCAAGGGTTTTTACTACAACAACAATTATCAATAACAATTTTTTTCAATGATTTTTTTCTTTGTTAATTTGTTCTTTGACTTTTTTGTCAATTGTTTTATTTCTTAACAATCTCATTTCTAAATCAAACCAAGCAATAATGTTAGTAATATGCTCATTGGTTGTTTCATGGCTTTTAAGCTTAGCACTAAGATTTTTCCAGTCATAGGTTCCTTCATTAGCTAGTTGGCTTATACTAAGTTTTGAATTAAACAACTTGCAACAAAAGCAGAATACACTATTCAAGTCTTTTGAATTCATTAGCCATTTTTATCATGTTTCTCCCCATTTGATAAGTTTCGTATATAATATGTAGTGAAAAAATGTCTAGAGTTTTCATCATTTGGAAAATTTATATAGCTACATCTAATTGGACTATTTTCTACTAATAAATCTCTTAATTTTGTATCAACGTATTTCTATTGAGCATGATCATAAATATTTGAAGGAATAGAATCAGATATGTCCTCAGTATTTTTATTTTCTTCTATTCTTTTCCCAAATTCTCCAGTAATAATTGTAGCAGTACATGCTTGAGCACTATCCTTAGATCCCTTTTGTTGGGTTTGTTGTGTTGTTTTATTATCTCCATATCCTTTTTGTTGTATTTCTTGATTTATTTTATTAGCTTGTGGTCCTATTTGGTGTGTTTCTTAATCATCCACAAATGTTTCACCTAAATTTTCTACTATATTTTGTTTATTGGTAGTAAAAAATTTATTTAAAGATCATTTTTGTGATTCAATCAATTTTTCTATTCTTTTTTTTTTTTAATTTCTCATATCAGATGCATATTTTCTATTAGACATATTTTCTAATAGAAAATAACAATATCTACTGTGTAAAATTTTACTATGCTTATGAATATTCTAGAATAAAATAAATATTAACATAAAACAATAAAATTTGATTTAGCAAATAAGATTCACTTTTATATAACAAATGACCTTCACTTGTATAAAAAATTGTTAATCTGCACAATAAAATAAAATATCTTAATGTTAATATCCAAAATTAAGAAATAAATTATAGACTAGAATAATTGAAAGAGAAAAAAAAAATTGAAAAATAGTCCAAGAATAGGTGCACATGGCCCATGTGAATTGTGAAAGCTATGGTCGATTATGTCTTGAAGAAGAAGACAAAAAACAACTAAGGGACAAGGATGTTCTAAACAAGTCATTCACGAAATCACATGGCTCTTTTATTGCCACAAACCTTTAGTGCTTCATTGTATATATATAAAACAAAAAAACCTCACTTTATATAGAAACCGTAGCTCAAGCCTCAGATTAATCAGTTTTTTTTTTGAAAAGAAACTTCATTCATAAAAGTTAGACCATACAAAGTTTATCTTCCATAACAGAAGATAGGACCATCTTCTAACCAAACTTTCTTACTTTCCTATCTAAGTGCCAACTTTGCTGCTACATGGGCAGCTTTGTTTCCGGACCTATAGACAAAATCGAGCCTCCACACTGATTTGCTTCCCAATTCTTACTGCAGATCCTCTATAACTTGGTTATGCCAAGAATTATCCTCTTTCTTCTGATTTACAACATCAATAACAACCTTAGCATCCCCTTCAAATACAATTTGATTTAAACGCAGCTCAACACACAGAACCATAGCTCTATGCAGGGCAGCACTTTCTGCTAGGAAAACTAAGGTGACATTAACCTTTGAGGGAATCAGGCAAGCTTGCAATTCCTCTATAGAGTCCCTGATAATTACACCCATCCCCATCCTATCATTGTCTTTGTCATAAGCAGCATAGAAATTTACTTTGAAATAAGGCCATTCAGGTGGACTTCATTTCTGATTAAGACTGCATTTTTTATTCACTTCTGCTCTACAATCACCCTTATGAGAAGCCTCCTTGAACAAAGTTAGATGAGTCTTAGCCATATCTAAAACAACATTAGGACTTTTAAACTGACTTTCAAAGACAACCGAATTCCTCCTTGACCAAAGCTGATGGAAAATAACTGTAGCCAGAGCCAGGCTATCCTGATCCAACTTCAAAACCATCTCAGACCACAGCAGATGAAACTTAGCAAAGTTCCTATGCCACTTCCTGAACAACCTGGTCTCTCCACCCCACACATCAGCCGCTACATAACAAGACCACAACACATGCACAATTGATTCTGCCTCCCTTTAACAAATTGGACATAAGTTGCTCTCAATGATTTTCTTCTTGGATAGGTTAACATTAGTAGGAAGGATGTTGTTTAAACATTTCCATAGCAGCTGTTTAACCTTCCCAGGGACTCCTAACCACACTTCCTTCCATTGTGCTTCATTATCCCCACTGAATGAGGATTCACCTAGATTGCTTCTTAGTGACATTGATTCCTTAAAGTAAGCACTATTCACAATAAAGATTCCTTTTGCTGAGCCTGCCCATATAAGTCTATCACAGGAACCTCTATTGCTTATTGGTATAGCACAAATAAGCTTGGCGTCATCTTTATTAAAAACTGCTTCCATCAACTCTTGTTTCTAGCATTTTCTTTCTTCATCAATTACCACCTCCACTCGAGCATCAGAGTCTAAATAATTGATAGGGGTCTGAACTTGATAGGTAATAGGCCTGGGTAACCACTTATCCTCCCATATTTTAATGCTTTTCCCATTACTAACCCTCAATACCAGTCCCCCCTTAACCAAATCCAAGTTGGACCAAAGACTCCTCCATATAAATGACGGACAAGAACATAACTTAGCCTCGGTCAGCTTACATTGCTGATAATACTTCTATTTATAAATTCAAGCAACCAATGAGTTTGGATCTGTGATGAGTCTCCATCTCTGCTTAGCAAGGAGAGCCTTATTAAAACTGTTAAGGTCCCTGAATCCCAAACCTCCTTGGTTCTTAACCCAAGCAATATTCCTCCAACTTTTCTAGGGAATACCCTTACCATCTCCCTTATTACTCCACCAGAATCTAGCTAGCAAAGACTCAATTTCTTTAACAAGCTTTTAGCTTTACTTACCTTCGTCACCAAAACACAGCAGCGCTGCAATAGCTGCTCAACATTTATCGTCTGCCTGTGCGATTAGAGACAATGGAGAGGCTGTCAATGTCAAATACGAGCAAGATGGATGCGCAAGAGAGATTAGAGAATGGAGAACGGAGTACAAAAGTGATGAAATAAGATTTGTCGATTTCAGGTTTAAAATGAGAGTTTTTGAGAAGTTCCTTTGGATTTTTTTGGACTTTGTAGAGGTAGATTGGAACCATTGAATTTACTGTCATTATTGTGACTTTTGGCTTTCCTAAGAGAATTTGTAGAGTCTATGTAATTAAATAAAAATTTATATATATTTTTTTATAATTGTTAGCATTTTTTTTTAACCGTGGAGTTGAGAGCGGATTTTTTCAATTTTCAATGTTAACGTCTCATTGTTTAGTTTAGATAATTTAATTTTTTTAAAAGTTTTTTTTTATTTAGTATTTTCTGAGGCCTTCTTCCACTGTAGGGTCTTAGGCAACTACCTAACTCGCCTTATGGGAGAGTCGGCCTTGGTCTAACACCATCTTTAGCTTTTATTCAGTTGCTCCTAATCATGTTTCCATATCTGTAAGCGTTGCTTCCAGCTCATGAGTTGCTTGAGAACGTGTCACGATCGACATGAGGGAACCACATTGAAGTCTAATGAAAAATTGAAATCACAAATTACAGGATCCCACAAACGGCGTCACTGTAAAGGATGTGTCCCACTACCGGTCATGATCATTAACCTGCAAATCGTTAAGTGGGTGGCACGATGTGCCTATGACCCATCCCATGCTTAAGTCAACGAAAAATGAGAGATAATAATTCAAGAATGCTTAATTAGATGATTCGAAGGTTACTTGTTGACCCTATATATAGGCATAAAGAATATTGGATGAGTACCATAAACCGATTAACTTTGCACAATGCTTAGCCATTAGAAGGCTTATCCTTGATGTATCGGAATTATCTAATCACCACGTTATTCATATTCATAATGTGATGTTTATCCTTTCCCGATAACCAGGATGGCTAGGGTCTTTATTAAGCAACACGACTCATTTGAGTAGATATCCTTTATGCATGATAGGCCTTGGGTCCCTAGTTTGGGTCAAACCAAAATTAACTCCTTCAAAGATCATCATAAGATAAGTGCATTATGAGATAAGGGCATATTGCATTGCAAGAATAGAGATATTGGTAGTGCACCCAATCTTGTCATCCACATATATGGATTCCTAATCCGTGGCCATGGGTAGAATAAGAATCGTCAAGATTGCTAACCCTAACTCAAGGGATCAATTGTAGGTACCGGGCTGATAAGGAAAGTGAAGATCCAACAAGTTAAGACATTTTGCACCGTTCATGTATATATCTTTAGTCATGTATTTATAAGTTTACACGTTTTTCAAGAAAATACTATGTTTATATTATGTCTCCTTTATGATGTCATGTTGCCTATTGAGTATCGACTAATTTTCATATGTATTTATGTTTTAAATACTTCAGGGGTGATTACTATGAGGATTGAGTTGCAGCAGGAAGGGGTTTGGCTCAAGAAGAAGATGCATATATAGGCCTAAATCATGTACACAGGTTTTAGTTTATGATTTAATAGATTTATTTTGGTAAGAGATTTTGCATCTCTTTTAATGTTATAAAGTACGATTTATTTTTATGCAATTGAATCTTTTATACCTGTTGATTCATTATAAAGAAAATGTTTAAAGGCTAGTAGCCTTCAGATCCAACTGTTTTCTAAAATTAACATTATTCCTAACCTTACGGGACATAATGTTACATATTAAATACAACCTTAATCTAATAAAGTTAATTTCTTTCAATTTTTTTATATAAACAAACACATCATCATAAAATAATTAGACCATTAAATAGGTTATCCGCAACCTCACCGTTCATACTGAGTACCCATAATCTCTTGACCCGTACCCACATGCAACGTCCCGAAATACTCAAAGCATGACCCGGACGTAACACATACGATCTTGCGCAACCCATAGCATTTGTGGCTTTAATACCCGTGACCTGTTATGAACCCTGTTGTAAATTGTTGTGATGTAACTAGGAAAGGAAACGGAAATGTAGCGATTGATGCTGTAATGGAAATCAGAGATATATGGTGTTTGTGAAAATGCTAAAGAGAGTCACAAATTCTAATATTGATAAAAAGGAATGTTTTGAGGGAAACCCTTGGCAATTTTCAGATACCTCTACAGTTTCCTCTCCCTTTCTCATATATCCATGACTTGCGAATCTGTAATTAACTTCTAGCAACTGATAAACTAACCTGACAGACACTTGCAAATGACAGTAAAATAAAATGCACCGTTTGGCATTTTTAATCCCAAAACGATGTGTATTACAACAGATCTAAATGACAGACACTAAAGACTCAATTGAGCGCTGCGTATTGCAGCTCTTACACGACAGCCAAGCTTCAGCCAACACGCCTCAGTTTATTCTTCAAAACGTAGTGCTACGTGATCCCTTCCAACGAAGTCGTTCCCAGTTCCATGCTCCTCCACTTAGTTCACTTTGTAGATCTTCACCTTAGTTCAACACTTGCTTGTTTTTCTTCTCTACTCCTCCCTTTGAATTTGCCACGCCAAGAGGTTCCTAACATTCTCCCATTTCTCTTTCCAGCTTCAGCTTTCAGGTAGAACACAAGATCAAAAAGGTGCTGCAGCCGTAAAAGAAGAAATCAATAAAAGGCTTTCTACTGGAGTTGATAAATTGGAGCTTTCATTCCTTGATATTTTTTGTAGGTCCTTTTCGTTTTTTTTTTTTCAATCGGTATAGCTTTCATTCATTGATATATTCGGTAGATCTTTGAAGGGCTTGAGAAACCTACACTTGCACATCCATTTTTGTTAAAAAAAGGAAAGTGCGCATTATGGCCCACGTCCACCTTTGTTCTTCCCCTTCAACTTCAGCTCCCTCTTCCAGACGAAATGAAATGGACCTCTTCCGCTTTTTGCAAGTCCTTGAAGAACCGCAATACGTGGATGAAAAAGCCAAAGGCTTTTTGTTCCAACCGTTTGCCCCCACCGAAATAAGAAAATGCATTACTAAGAAATTAGGGTTTCAGAGATGAGAGAAGACAAGTAGAAGAAAGGAAAAAGCCTATGCCTTTTTGTTCCAGCCGTTTCTGACTTTGCAAAGGGACCGACTTTTTGTTTTCGGACTTTGCCCCTCCTTTTCGCCTTTCGGTCCTGCTTTTTATTTTGAGTCACTATTTTTATTTTATTTAATTATTAATTATTATTAACATATTTAAATATATATTTTTTTAAATATATATTAAGATTTTCCTTGCTTTTAATGGAACCCAAGATTTTCGCGTCTCTTACGACGAAACTACGTGGTCTTTTACGTCAATATTTTACTTTAATACTGTCTAATTGTTTAAATTGACACCCCAGCAATAACAATTAATTAATCAATTTCCTTCATTAATCTCTTAACTGATTCTCAATTCAATAATATTCCACTCTATTTCCACATGATCTGTTGCCATAGTGACAATCCCATCCTATTAATTAAACTAATATCAATACAATTATACAGCCAGCTTTGTCTGCCATTGTTAATCCTTCCAACAATTCTCTTCGTCATTCACAGTCGTTGCGATTGTCGCCGATGGGTGTGGTCAGTCATAACTCTCATTTCTATCTATATTTAGTAGCTTCAGCTCTTCGATTATGCGCTAGCTGCTAACATACTTTGCTTTCTTTTTTGTTTTGTTTTTTAGTTTTTAGTTTTTCTCTTTGTTTGTGTGAATCAGAAAGATCAACGCGAGAAGAATCATGAGGGGGATCAGAAGAAGCCCGACGACAAGAAAGACCACGGCACCGCCGTTTTTAAGATGGACTTTCATTGCGACGGCTGCACCAAGAAAGTCGTTAGATTCGTTAGCAGTCTCGATGGTATAGTACTTGAAAATCCACGACACTCTTAGCGACAAGTTTCTGCACAGAATTGAAACGGAGAATCTATTCTCCAAAAATACAGTATGATTTTTTTTTTTTCCAATTCTATGCATAAACACGTTCCTAATAGCATCGTTGTTGATGATCTATGAATATAGGTGTTGAAGACGTGAAGGCAGATTTCGCGGCTAACAAATTGACAGTAACGGGGAAAGTGGACCCAGCGTTGATCAAGGAGAGGCTGGAGAAGAAGACGAAGAAGATCGTGGAGCTTGTCTCTCCGAGGCCGAAGAAAGATGGCGGTGGAGGTAAGAAGCTGCAGGGGAAGACGAAGAAGAAGGGGGAGCTTATCTCTCCGAGGCTGAAGAAAGAAGGCGGTGGGGATCATAAGACCAAAGAAGACGATGAAAAGCCCAAAGAGGTACTACGTACGTACACTCTTAACTAGCGTTTCACAATCTTGCTCTCGTTAACATTTGCCGTTGACGGCAATGACTTCGCTGTTTGCACACATACGACTAGCCTAGGGCAGTGAACCGACGTTGTCGGAGGCGGCATCCAAAAATCGGACTCTGATCTCGATTTGGTCGGACTTCGACTACGAACAACCTAAACCCCACTCGAAATCTATTAAAATTTAAGGGATACCGGAGCATACGTCTGATGATTTGGTTTTTTTGTTTTTTAATTATTATTTTAATATATTTATGGGCCACAGACTTTTTGATCTTCTTTTAAAGCGTTATAACTAAGGAGACGTTTAGATTTAAAGATGATTTGAGATAAATTGAGATAGATTGTAAATAGTAATGAGATGAATTGTAAATAGTAGTGAGATTTATGAGTTAAAATTGTGAATAGTAATGAATAGTAGTAAGATAAGTTGAGATAAGTTGAGATGAGCTGAGATGAGTTGAGATGAGTTGTGAATACAAACGTCTCCTAAAACTTTCAAATCCCACGAAAATTAAAACCCCCCCATCTTAATTAAGAAAAAAAAATCTATTCATCATTATTTTTCACATAATCCTTTCATCATCTTATAATATGACATTAAGTGATAGATTTATAAATAAAATATAATAAATAATCTTTAATTATCTAATACTACATTATAAAATAATAAAATTAAATTAGCTAGGATGATGAGTAGCATTGCTTGTTAATTAATTAATCATTTGCACTCTTGCGGTAGGTTTCATCTTCATCCAATTTCTAAATAAAAAATTTCGTATTACTAGAATATTTTTTGCGCCCTTTCGGGTTTACTAAAAATATTACAAGAAAAATATTAAAACAGCCTTCATATATGCAAAAATTAAAATATTACCAAAACTTCATATGCGTCATAGCATATAGTCCCAAGGCTATGCGGACCAAAATCACAAAAAGAGAAAAAAAAAAAAAAAAACACATACACACACAACTAAAAACAGTAAAATGATTACTAAAAATGACTACTCGTTCTGCAGCCCTAACCACCATGCATGGTCCATCAACCTGTCATCCACTGCTTAATAAATTGCATATAAAAAACACAACGCCACTGCCACAATAGATGATTAAAATCCTTAAGTACATGACATAGCACAGTCCTAAATTTATACCAAGATTATAGTAAAAGAGAAGCTAAATATTGTTCCAAACTCTAACCAACAAAACCACGATAACAAAAATTGTTCAAAATAACATGACCAACAAGATCAAAGGAAATAAGGTAGGAGCAAAATACTGTTCTGGATTCCTTTCTTCACCAGCATTACGTTTGATAGCTATTCTAGATAATGGGACTCTCTCATACCCAGCCTATGGCCAGTGTTCTACTTCCTTTGCTATTGTCGCATACTTCTGATTAGCCTTATAGATTCTTCACATTTGCCTCACTTTCTTTATTGTGGGGTCGACACATAGGCAATGCTCTATTAGTTATGTGTCTATCACTGATCACATGTCCTCGATTGTAACTCCAATTTCAAGCGCTATGTGCATTCCTATTCTCGCAGTAGCATTTGGCCGCTTGGGATACAAGGTGACCAACTCCAAAGGCTCGGTTGCTTCACCTTGCTTCAACTCCTTCTCATCTCGTGTCTCTATTGACTACTCGATGAGCTCGGGCGGTGGTGAAATCGGATCTCCATTCACTCTTTCAACTTTAGCGCAGTGCAAACCTTCCCTTCATTCAATAGTTCTTGGGAATAACATTCTCGTGCTAGCACTTGTTTACCTTGAACCTCCTAGACTTCCACCTATATTAAGAACTTCATATTCAAGTGGTAGGTTGAGGTGATCACCCTACCAGTTTTCCAACAACAGATAATTGATTGGCCAAAAATCATAAAACCTTGTTGGAGATTTTGTGGCTGGCGTTTCAAATCGAAAATACGTGATTTCGACTGGGACGCAAAACGAGAAGCCAACTGGTATAGGCTGGATTCACATACTCATTTTTGGCAGCATCATCATCAACAAACATAGCAGGACAAGCATTAGATCCATCAATAAAGCCAAGCAGATTGTGACTCTTGAGGATAGGTTTAAATTGAGCAGTCCACGCAAGATAGTTTGTCTCATCAAGTTTGCTAGAGACAAGTTGCGTTGGATTGGGAAGAATGAAATTGGATGAGGAGGAAGAACCACTCAGCCATGTTTAGGAAAAGCGGAAGCAAGATTGTAAAAAACGTAATATAAGCTTTATATACCATGTAAGATAATAAAATACGATGAATAGTTTTGGCAAGATACCAAAACTGTGTGTAGTATTCAGTTTATATAAGCTTTACATTTGAGAGATAGATTATAGTTGTAGCCAGCATAATATGCGGGATATACATAATAAGAGTACAAGTTCAGGTTTAAATATTAAATAGCAGAGTCTGTAGCAGAGTTTGTAGGGAGCACGGTATTGGTATCCTTCTCTTTGATATCCTTAACAAAAGATATTATTATAAAAAATATGATGTTGTTTTAGTTTATACATGTTTAGGGGTGGTTTAGATAATAAGTTTAGGAATTAATATAAGATGAGATGAGAATTAAAAGTTAAATAAAATACTATTACAATAAAATTTTTAATATCATTTTTATTTTGAAATTTGAAAAAATTGAATTGTTTATTATATATTTTTTAAAAGTTTAAAAAATTGTAATTATTAGATGAGATGCATGAGTTGAGATGATTTTTAATCCAAACAAGATAGTCAAGTTTTATATTAATTGTATCGTTAAATAATTGTTCATAATTTTTTGTTTACAATCGTCTCGTTTATTGAACAAGTCAAGTCGGACTAGATCAACTTAACTAAGACAATCTTGAGTGGCTTATTGAGAAAGCCTTATATATTTACAACCTGACATATGCAGGACAAACTTTTGCATGTGTGAGGAGGTTATTTGGAAATGTAAAATTTGAGTTTAAATTATGTGTTATTCAATATGATACTGCAAACTAAAGTTTGAGCAATTTTTTATGGGTCCAGATCAGTACGACGGTTCTGAAGATCGAACTTCATTGTAATGATTGCATCCATAAGATAAGGAAGACCATATTGAGATTCAAAGGTAACCATTCTCTTATTTCATTTTCATAATCTTTTAATTATTCAATAATGTTTTGAATCAAACTGTTTTCATGACTGATGCAAACGCATCAAATTCCTTGTCTTTAGTTTTACAATTTATTTAATATTTCTCTAGTTAACTATTGGGGGGCCAGATATTCTGGAACCTTATTTTAGACCAATCTGGATGCAGGAGTTGCTAAGGTGGATGTATATGCGGCCAAAGATCTGGTGACAGTAAAGGGCACTATGGATGTGAAGGGGCTAGTTCCCTACCTTAAAGAGAAGCTGAAGACGAGCATCGAGGTCGTCCTGCCCAACAAAGAAGAAGACAGTGATCAGAAAGCAAAAGAAGCTAACGGAGGTGATCATGACAAGGAAGACAAAGAACCCGCCCGTGAAGGCGGTGGAGATGGCGAGAAGAAAGAGAAAGAAGCCAATGTGCAGTGGGTCCAAAGTACGGTGGTTTCGAAAATTAGACTGCATTATGACAGTTGCATCCCTGAAATAAGGAAGATCATGTTGAAGTTCATGCTGAAAGTTATATTTAATGTCTTGTTTCGTTGTATCTTTTCTGGTGTTTTTCCTGCATGGCTTTTTGTTGAATGAATTCTTGACAATTATATGGTTGATATTGCATTTTGAAGGTTAATTGATGTAGAAAATCAAAAATAGAAATTCAAGGTAGGCGGAAAGGGAGATCCTGATCCCCACCTCGAATATTCTTCATTTTGTATGTTTTTACCTATTCCTAGAAGAGTGAGAAGTGCATTTAAATGAATTATACCAACACAATGGTATAAGAGCAATGTTTGAAAAACAAAACTGGTTGGAGAGTAATGGTTTAATTTGTAGCAGGAAACAGATGTAGAAGAATATAACAGTAGTGGCGAATACAAGCAATCAACATACGGTACCGTCATTTCCTCTTTTGTAGAGAATAACATGAATTTTTATATGTGAAAATAGAAACTATATATATCACATATGATCTTTGAGAATACTTAACTAGACATGAAGAAATAGTGGATGTCACAATTGTAACACCCCACTTAAAAACACTTAAAGGCCTTGACCCTAATAGCCATGACCCTAGCTAAGTAGAAGTTGAGATACTTAAGAAAAAATAAATTTTTAGGACTTGATCGGTTTAGTAATATTATTTTAGAGAAATTTTAGTATTTTATTAATTTTCAGGAAATGTACCAAGAGGTCAATGATAGAATGACAAGTGTCATATTGGAGATTTGCCACATTAATGGGCTAAGTATTAGATGGATTTGGAGAAGGCCCAATAATAATTTAAATAAGGGCCCTAATTTACCAAGATGAGATGGGCTAAGGATAGACACTAAAGCTGCGTTTGGGTAGCCAACATACCTCATCACTTTTCAAGTATTCTCGTACTATTTCAAATACTCCACATGCCAAACAACTTAAAATACTCTCAATGGGACCCACAAACCCACTTTAATCTCTACTCATAACTATTCACAAACATTCTATAATATTTATTAGTATTATATATAAATAAAAATAAAATCACTATAATATTTATCACTATTAAATATAAATAAAAAATAAAAGCACTATAATATTTATTACTATTATATATAAATAAATAAAAAATAAAAGCACTATAATATTTATTACTATTATATATAAATAAATAAAAAATCAATAATATTTATCACTATTAAATAAAAATAAAAAATAAAATCACAATAATATTTATCGCTATTATATATAAATAAAAAATAAAATCACTATAATATTTATCACTATGAAAAATAAATAAAATCACTATAATATTTATCACTATTAAATATAAATAAAAAATAAAATCACAATAATATTTATCCCTATTAAATATAAATAAAAAATAAAATCACAATAATATTTATCACTATTATATATAAATAAAAAATAAAATCACTATAATATTTATCACTATTAAATATAAATAAAAAATAAAATCACTATAATATTTATCACTATTATATATAAATAAAAAATGAAATCACTATAATATTTATCACTATTAAATATAAATAAAAAATAAAATCACAATAATATATAATAAAAAATAAAATCACTATAATATATAATAAAAAAATCACTATAATATTTATCACTATAATATATAAATAAAAAATAAAATCACTATAATATATAAATAAAAAATAAAATCACTATAATATATAAATAAAACATAAAATCACTATAACATATAAATAAAAAATAAAATCACTATTTATCACTATTATATATAAATAAAAAAATAAAATCACTATAATAAAGAAAAAATAAAATCACAATAATATATAAATAAAAAATAAAATCACTATAATATTTATCACTATTATATATAAATAAGAAATAAAATCACTATAATATATAAATAAAAAATAACATTACTATAATATTTATCACTATTATATATTTGAAAATAAAATCATTATAATATTTATCACTATTATATATAAATTAAAAATAAAATCATTATAATATTTATCATTATTATATATAAAAATAAAATAAAATCATTACAATATTTATTAATATTAAAAAATCACTATAATAAAATTAATATAATATTTATTACTAAAAATAAAATCACTATAATACTTATGGGACCTTCACATTTTTCAACTATCTATCCAAAAGTCAACAATTCAACATATTTCATACATCCAAACAACTCAAAATACTCTGAATGTGACCCACAAACTCACTTCAATCTCTATTCATAACTATTCACAAACATTCTCAACATTTCTCAAGTATTCTCACTACCCAAACGTACCCTAAGACTTTAAACCCAACTTGATAGACACAAGATACTAGGCCCAACTTAGTAAGCATATAGACTATGGGGCCCAACCCAACTTAGCAAGATCCAAGGCTATAGGTCCAATTTAGGAAAGACCCAAAGTTGAGACCCAACCTAATGGATTATTAGGCCTAGGGATGGCCTAATAGATCTAGACATAAAGCCAAGGAAAGGTCCACTTCTAGGCCCATAACAAAGGCTTGTTCATATGGCCCAGTAAAGAGCCCAACACTAGAAGCACAAGGCTTTTATTTCATTCATTCTTCCAAATGGTATCCACATACACCATACCATTGGTTTCCATCTTACCCAAGCCCCAACCACATGCCCCTAGGGTTCTCTTTCAACCATGGTAAGGCTCCTAACTTGAGTTAAGAATTACTATTCATCTCACCTATGAATAGTAACTCAAAGCATCTTGACTTGCATGGTTTTCTTGAAACCCTTTGCTTCATAACTTGAGATTTGAAATTTTTGTCCTTTACACTTGTTTTGCATCAGTCTTAGACAACCCTTGAAGGTTAAAATTAACCCAATCCATGTCACTTGAGGTTAAGATATGTCAATGCCCCCATAACCCACCAATTGGCACCCTTGGTGCAAAACCATGCAACCCTTCGACAAGCTACCAAAGCCACACCTCTTCCACAAGATTTCATGAATACTTTCTGCACCATTCAAACCTCATTATATCACCTAAAACTAGACCTAAGAGTTGGCCAAAGAAGATTCCATAAGCCAAGCTAAATCACCATTATTCACCTAGGAAATGAAAAAATGACACAAACCATATACCCTTACTCTTTCAAGGATTTTTTGTACCTAAATTGGCCACCCTCTATAACATCTCTGTAGAAATTCAATGCTGTAATTTCTATAGTCTTTAGGAACCTCGTATGAACTTTATAAGTTTTCACAAATCGACCATTCGTGTAGATTTTAGTCTGTCAGCATACTCTGTGTTACAACTCACCATGATAGGAGAAGCGCAATTATATTTATTTGGGGTAGTTAGAAGTGACAGAATGCAATATGGTCTGCGCCATTAGACATAGTTGATTATTTAAGATTTTATGACGCAATAATCCCATTTTTGATTTTCAGACGAAAGGCTTGTTCGAAAATGTATTTTGTTTATTTCGAGACACTTCAGGGATAGATTTTGATAAAAAAAAATTGCATAGTTAGTGTAGTGTGTATGTTTAAGATTTTTTAGTGCAAAGCTTAGTTTTCACTTTCTCGAAGTGAATAGTAACCTCAATAGTAGCACCAAGTGTAGTGTTTTCAAAATCATAGTGTGAAATATCCAAATTAGGTTAGGGTAGTTTTATTTGGACACTTGAAAAAATTTTAGCCACACTTGGTGAATAGCATTGGACACTTGGCACCAAGAGGAACCATGAGATGGATTGTGAAGGAAATCAATGTGTGAGATCATGCCACTTAAGCAAAACTCTATTCCATTCAACCATCCAAAATGTGCCAAACCAAAGAAAGTTTCAACCCTAGTGAAATCATAAATACTTGAAATCCAATTGAAATCCCAAAATCTTGGTTGAAACCAAAACCCCTAAACGGTTTCCCCAAACCCTAAAGTTGACCTCCAAACCCTATTTGATTCGATTTTCTAGCAATGTGTTTAATCATTTGATTAAATCACTTTCACATGCTATTAATTCTTCAAACTCATGTTATGACATCATTATTCAATCCTTTAAACCTTGAAAATTTGATTGGGCGAAGAAATATTAGATTTGGGCTTAATAGTAGGGATGAGCAGCGGGGCCCAGCCCCCCGCTCAGCTCCGCTCCACATATATAAAAATATTTTTTTTTTATATTTATATATATATAAATAAATATATTGCATATATACAATTTATTAAAGACTTGAAATTGTATTCAAGTTATTGGATTGCCTTGGCCTCCTAGGCCAACCTTTATATAGGAGGCCAAGGCAATACAATAGTCATACAAAGCAAGTCCCACATTGCTTAAGTATGACTATTGTATTGCTTTGACCTCGTATATAAAGGTTGGCCTAGGAGGCCAAGACAAGCCAAAATATAACTATAATGAGTTTAAATTCCTTCTGTATTTATAAATTTTAATTTATCATTTTAGTTATATTATAATTTGGGTCCAAAAAAATATTTTTGGACCTAAAAATAATTTTTTAGACCCAATGTGTTGGTCTAGGCTGGGGGACTGGGTGGATATGGATTTTTTCTCCCACCCCTGGGGGCGGGTGGCGTGGGAAGAAACCACATGGTGTGGGGAAGGGTCTCCCTCGCCCTGCACCATGCGGCTAGCAACCTTACTTGATAGCATTTCAAACTCTAACCAAACCCTCTTTAAACCCCAAATGAAGCACACTTGTTTAAGGTCTATTAAAGATATAAATTTTGGCCACTTTGGTAAAATTTCTTGAGAAAGTTTCCACTCACCCATGACAGGTCAACCACTACCCTTAGTAGACCCAAATAGTACCTTGATGTGAGAGGAAAATCCACCTCATCATCTCCCTTCTACAAGGTGACAATAATAGCCATTCCTCGTCACTATTTTTACCTTTTTTTTACCTAACCACCATACCTCAGGATTTTATACAAAACCATACCTCCCTTTTCAGAAGTACTTGAGGCGTGCAGGTCACCATTTCCCTCACTTCACCACTTTACAACCCCATTCTTGGAAAGAAACTCTCAGAAGCTCTCTCGAGCAAATTCCAAAGGCTTTTTGCGTGCCACTTTTAGAACTTTTGTAAGTATCTTCTTACAATGATTCCTTCATAAAATTTGTTCATATTTGAGTCTAGTTTCGGTGAGTATCCTTTTTGTTTGATTTCATGATCTTTGATCAATTTAAAGTCATTTTAACTATGGAAAGGGCAATCTGGGCGATAATCTGAATATTGTGTTGTATTTTAGAGTTTTTGACCAAGGTAATGGACAAATATTGGTCCGAAATGTTTATGGAGTATTTTCAACATGTTTATATGAATATTTGTTGGAGATTAGTTTCATAATTAAAGATTTGATGAAATATTTTCTCATATCTAGAAACATAGAAATTGGAAGAGGAAAAACAGTTTTTGTTTTAAGAAAGTTTGGATCTTTTATGGTTTAATCTTACTTCAATGGCTTTGATACTTTTATTTGATGATTCTAAGTCTTTTATCTACATTTTAGGATGCTAGGTTGAAGAGTTTTGGTGTTAGTTTCAAATATATGAATTTTTATGCAAGAGAATACTCGGTTGGGTCAAAAGTTTGATGATTTCAGCTAGATCCATATTTTGATTTATTTCTAGCCATTTGATTTTAAGTCTAATACTTGGCTCTACTTTAGGACACATTTTCAAACCATATGATGTTTTGGTTTGAAGATCCCATCATGGTATGGCTCGGACAAGTGTTTGATCAAAGAAAGATTGATAAAAAAAATTCTATTTTTGACTAATTGTTGGAGCCGAGTACTTCAAGTGAGAGTTTGTGATTTTTATTGACTTTTATGTGTTGACTCAAAGCATGTGAGTTCTTAGGAATATATTATGAACATGTTAGAAGTAAGTTTTGGATTTTTGTTAAAATGTTTGGATCTTTTTACTAAAACTTTTTCTGTCTATGAGAAGCATATTTTAGTTGGATGTGTTAAACATGTTTTTAAACTTAGGATATGGGAATCTTTGTTGCAATATTTTGGTTTGATCATGAGTTTTGGATAGGGGTGTAACCGGTCCGGTCCGGTCCGGTCCGGTTTTGGATAAAATCTAGGACCGAACAGGTATGTACCGGTTTTGTATTTTTCAAAACCGATTACGCACCGGTTACCCTCCTAAACCGGTACTTCCGGTTTTACCGGTTTCCGGTCTGGTCCGGTCCTGTTTTTCGGTTTTTTTAAAATGTAAATTTCACAATTTTTCATTAAAAATTTGTTTATAAAAAAAAATTAATTTAAAAAAAACTGTTTTATACTTTTATTAATATATTAGACTATATAATAGTATTAATATTAGACTATTGGTATAGTTATAAGTTATATATTAGTATTAGTTATAAACTTTTAGTGATTTAGTATTAACATTTTATGTAATAATTTATAAATTATAATAAAAAATTATTTCATATATGAATATATATGTTATATATAAAATTTCACATAAAAATTTATAATTATACATTATATATAAACCTTATATATATTAATATTTAATATATATATATATAAAATATTTTGTATAAAACTTATATATAAAAATATTATTTTTTATTTTTTTTAATCAATCGGTCCGGTCCAAAAAATCCGGGAACCAGAACCGGACCGGAACTGGCCAGTTTTTACGTTTTAAAAATCGGTTCCTGACCGGACCGGTTCAAAACCGATAAAACTGGTCCGGTTCGGTCCTGTCCGGTCCGGTTTTCCGGTTTGAATTTACACCCCTAGTTTTGGAGTTGGAAGAAATTGCAATAAAAATCAAGAGATATGGCCTTTGGAAGTTTCAGACCTATGATGTTTTTCGTTGTTGTGTTTGGTTTTAAATTTTTCTAAGTTGATATTTGAATTTAGAACAAAATTTACATGAAGAATGTAAAGTTTGGTAATTTTTAGACTTAGGATGTGAAATCCTTAAGTTAGGGGTAAAATGACCATTTTACTCTAAGTTAGTGTTTTTCATGTTTGTAGTTGTCAGTGATAAAGTTTCTAACTTTTAGAATCTCTACTTACAGTTTCTCGTGTTTCGTGCTTAATCCCTATAACGCGATGATCATTGTAAGTTAGCTTTTAACTTATTGTCAAATTACTGTGTATGTGTGTTGGTAAGAGAACTATTGGTTCTGTACTTATGTTATCATATATGTCATACCATGCCATGTCACTATACGTTTATATGTTACACATATTATATTCTCTCACGAAATAGTTATCTGTTGCACGTTATGCCATGTCACGTAATGTTATATGTTACACGTTATTTCATTTCACGTAGAGTTACATGTTATGCCATGTTACGTATTTTTTATCTGTTTCATGTTATGACAAGTCATGCATCTCATGTATATGTCACATTACGTTTGTCATGTCATCTGTCATTTCATTCCAGTTCACATCATGTCTCGAGTATAGAGTGTCTCTAAAATAGTATTTTATCAGTCAGTCATGCCTGAAATACTCGTGATGTAATCACTATGTCTACATCTACTCAAATGCTCCTAGCATAATTATTCTGATTGTGTGAGTATTACTAGGTACTCCGGGTGTAATCATTTTAATTGTTAGGGTATCTAATTTAAAATACTCATGGTGTAATCATTCTGATTGTCCTGAGTATCTCTGACGAAATATGTTGGGCGGACTCATTCTGATTGTTCACTTTTCCTGAGGAAATAATTGGCGAAATAATTTTGATTGTCAGAGTTCATGTTTAAGTTCATGCTCAAGTTCAGTTTATTGAACAAGATTCCAAGTTCATGTTATTCAGATTAAGCTCATGTCATGTCAAGTTTCAAGTTCAGTTCAAGTTCAGGTTATGTTAAGTTCAAGTTCATGTTACGTTATGTTTAAGTTAATGTTATTCAAGCTCAAGTACGTGTTCAGTTCATGTTTCAAGTTCACGACCAGTTCAAGTTTCAATCCATGTTAAGTTCATATTCAATTTCACTTCAAGTTCAGTTTATGTTTATGTTCATGTTTAAGTTCATGTCTAACTCAACTCACATTCAAGTTCATGTCATGTCAAGTCAAGTCTTAGTTAAGTTCATGTCATGTCAAGTTTAGTTTCAGTTCAGTCTATACTCAAGTTCAAGTTCAAGTCATGTCAATTCATGCCATATTAAATGTCAAGTCACGTCAAGTTTATTCATAACCATGTATACATTCCTACTTTTACTATCATGCATGCATCTTTGACCTGTGTTAAGTTATTTGTTAATTTGCTAAGATTTGTAATAAAATCTCACCGTGGTAATCCAAACTACCATTCTCCCTAGAATGGTAGACCATGTGTCAGGATCCGGAGGCGCACTAGAGGTCGACCGACTAGAGACGGTCGATTCGATGGAAATGGTACAACGTGGAGCTCAATGCTCTCATTTATCGTTAGTATTATGGCATGCTTGACTGAGTTGTGTGAGCTACTCAATAGATTAGCCTAGTAGTTGCTTCAGTTCCTACTTGTTCTTAAGGAGCTCGGTCTCAAGTACTCTTATAATTACAGACCTTTTGCACTCATGATGTAATCAAGAAGGTCTACCACTTTAATGTTTATGGATTATGTTTTACGTATTTGGGATATCTTTTATTTTTTTGCATAGTATTGCTCTAGAAAGAAAGAAAAATTATCCGTTGCGAATATTGCAAACTATTAGATGCATGCTAGGTGCATTGCATCTTTATTTGTCGTGAACGAGAGCATGCAATGTTATGTTGCATGTCCTGACACTTTAGATGTCTGTCCGATCTCTAGCAGAAATTTGGGCGTGTCACACCCTCTCATGCCACCACCTCTACACATTTCACTCTTAGAAAGTGCTTCAAAGCAATCCATTAGGAGCTTGGCCAATCCCCTTCTGTAAATCTCTAAACCAATTGGCAAATAGGAAGGTGTAGTGAGTCATGTTGATTGAAACCTATGTGCATCCAAAACTTTTCCTTCATTTTCTGCTCAAACACAACCAAGTGACCACCACTCACAACTCTTTACACACCTAAGAAAGCCACTCAATGCTTGTAATTATGCCCTCAAATCAGACCAAGAGGATAGAACAAGAAAGGGATCGAAACTGGACAGCTTTGAAGAATCAAAACTGTCGGCCATCACTTGTATTTCTTTGTGATTTTCTTCCAAAATTCTTAACCAATACAGCCCCCTGCACCTATGGACACCTTCTAGCACTTGACCATGGTTTAGTGATGAAGCTTTAGGCCACTATTCAACTGACCAAAGTGATGACACAACTGAATTGTTGCACTTAACACTCCACTGCCCATATCCACCACTAATAACCCTCACCCTTTAGCCAAACCGTGCTCTTCCTTGTGTCGCACCCTTCAATTGAATCCTATAAATATCCCCTTCACCCCTCACTTCTTCATAAAACTTCCTCTAGCCTTCCTCTAGTATTCTTGAGAGCAAAACACTCATAGTGTGAGAGAAAGGTTGAAGCCAAGTAGTTTAAGTGAGGTTCTTGAAGTGAGTTGAGTTTTGAGAGCTCAAGGGTCACGATTTCTATAAGTATCTTGCCTTATCTCTTATTGGGTGTTAGATTGACATGCTAGGCTTTGAATTAGGGCATGAGAATGAGGATTTTGATTGAGTTACATAAGGTTTTACTTGAAGATATGCATTTAGGTTCAGATTTGAAGTTATGTTTGAATAAACTGTTTTGGGATGGAATTTTAGCCATGACATGTCTTGATATGATCTTATATGTTTTACTAATATCTTCAAGAACTATTGAAGGTTTAAATTTAAGGAAAACAGCATGTCATGATAGGTTTATAAACAAGATCTTGTGTTGATCATCTAGCATGTTGCGGGTTACACATGGTCGAAGTTTATCTTGTGAGATTTTAGCTAAGTGCCCAAAACATGAGTGTTAAAAATCTGGAAAGGATTTGTTATCAAGATGAGCGTTAGAATGCATGATTCATTTAGGCTTTAAAACTCACATTGACAAAGATAAGCTAGAAACATTTTGCATGCACTCAATTTGAATATGTTATGATGATTTGGTGTTATTCAATGCATTAGTGTTGTGATAAACTTGTGTGACCTGAATCTAAGTTATAAACATGTTCTAAGATTAGATTTATGGAATTATACTTGATGGAATTTGATCACACATGCATATATTGAAGCAATAGGCTTGAAATCACAAAAATGGTCACCAAAAGCATGCCACGGGTTGGGTAGAAATTTCATGGTAGTTGTTTGATTCTTATACCTCTAAGGTCATATATGGATTTAGAACTTGGAAAATATGAAGCTTGTGCACTTCGGTGAAACTTGGAGCCAAAATGTAAAGAATGAAAGTTTAGGGTCTTAGTGGTAATTTTAGGAATTATGGGGGTAATTTTATAAATATTAGTGTTTGAACCCTTTTGATTATGAACATCTTTCTTAGGTTTACAATTCCTAACTTAGAATAACTTTTATTGCAGACAAACCAATTTCCTAAGTACCTGGAAAGTTTGTAATTTTGCTTCTAACTTACTCTCAGATAATTTATTTATTTATGATTCTTGTATAAGTGCCACATTCATTTATAAATGTCATTTTGAGCATGAAATATCATATGATACATCATTGAGCATTTGATTACTTGCTTACATGACATGTGAAATTCTCACTATTTTAGCATATTGCATCTATAAATGTCACTTTTCATGAAACTTACTATGCACGCACATGTCATGAAATACATTTTTCAAGCATTGCATGAAAATAAATTTTGTCATGAACCCAAAGGTTAGGATGGGGAAATTATCCTAATGGAACTCCTCTCTCCACTTTGGAGTGATTAAAAATGGAGTAGTAACCCTTGAGTTGACAAACAACCTTTAACAGGTTTCGAATGGATTCTTTTTAAAGAATGCCGAAGCGAAGTCATTTATGGCACCTAATTTTGATGGGTGCATACATGATGATGATATGTTATGATGAAATGTTATGATACGAATGCATTGGGTTACGAGTCTGCAGACAATGTAGTTTCAATGTGAGTTGTACTACGGTCACTGGTAGGTACTCATAGTGCATATAGGGGAGGTGTGATGATACCATACATTATGTTAATGATGACTTTAATAAAGATGAAATGTTATATTTTTTAAAAGATGAAGTGAAGAATGTTCTTTGTAAGAAAATGTGCATTTAAGTTTTTCTGAAAAATGTTGAGAAATCTCGATGTTAGACAAATACGTAGTTTTCTACATTTCTAGCATGCATCTCAAGTTTATCATTTATCATGCATATCGTATCTTTGTGCAAGTTGGTTGCTTAAGTTGTATCATGACCGGCATACGACGAGCAGGATGAACCGTTGGTTTCAAATGGTTGAGGATGAGGCCGATCTTGAGAAGATGTTTGATTTGATCTTAGTGTTTATAGATACACTATGTAGTATATGTATTAAGGAGATTCTATCTCTATGTCTGAACTTATGTGGACCTCTTAAGTGAAGTAATATCTATTTATGGTTAATTAATCATTTGGGATGTTTAGCTCATTTTGGCATAATCTTTTTTTAGTCACCCTTATTTCGCTGCGATTATTACATACTGCTAGTAGCATAGTAGGATGCATTGCATATTAACTGCCATAAACGAGGATATGTGACTATGTATTACATGTCACGAAGCTCCAAGACTCTGTTACATCCCAAGTGGT
This sequence comes from Juglans regia, assembly GCF_001411555.2. NCBI lineage: Eukaryota > Viridiplantae > Streptophyta > Magnoliopsida > Fagales > Juglandaceae > Juglans > Juglans regia. The sequence goes on from NC_049903.1 coordinate 25,898,099, forward strand.
GACTTGGGAGCGTCATAATAATTTTGATGGATGCTCAAAAACAATAATTGAATAAGCATATAAAGAAAGAGCAAAAGTCGTTAACCTTGATACAATAAGGTGTCAAATAAATAATTTTTCAAAGCAGAGGAGGCATGAGAAATTTGTCTAAAGAGGTGTATAGAGGCAAATTAAATGTATCAAGTAAGAAATTAGAAAATATTTATAAAATATGCTCACATCCCTTCCATAATTGGTCGGATTGGACAGTCTGGGACAAATCTAAAGGGGGTGCCAGGCCCCAAAATTTCTTACAAATTTATTTCAATGAATATAATTTGTAAACAAAAGGAATGAAAGAAGAAGCACGTTTTGTAGCTACAACAACTAGTACACCCCAAACACCCACTTCTTTGCAAAACCATACTAATGACAAAAAAGAGGAAAAAAAATCGTTGAATGCCAATAAAGTAGATAACTCAATGGGTTTATGGCCAAACCTGTGTGAGAGAGAGAGATGTGTAGGAGAGAGCTAAGGAGAGGTCCTAATCTGAGACGACCCGCTGAACTATGGGCAAAGTTGCGGGAGGCACGGCACAAGAAGAAGAGGAGAGAAGGTCTAGGTCGTGCGCAAAGGGCAGGGCCGTTTCTATTCCAAGGATTTTTTTTTAATTTCATAATGAAATATATTAATGAAAAGAATAAAATTATTTTGAAAGTTTGATTCAAATGTGATGATTGATGACTTTTATTCGATAAAAAAAAAAAATTGAGTTAATTAGAATTAGTAAGGGTTATTTTTACAAACAACTCACTTTAAAAGAAAAACTATGGACAACAACTCCTTGTGTTTTATCATCTTTGAGGTTTGGCACTTGTGGAACTTTTTATGTCTACACTTAAAAGCACCGCTTTTGAGCAAAGGGGGTGCCTGTAACGACCCAAAAGAAATTTAATGTATGAGTTTCTTTAGACCCTAGAGAACATTGTGAAATCTCGAAAATATTTCGTGAATCGAGCGATAAGGTTTTAGTCATTTAGCATAGTTGGATCCCAACCCACTATGGTGACAAAGTTTCCTTTATATTTATTTAAGGTACTTAAGAATACAAGTGTATGAAATGAAATGCACCATTAGACTCAGGTGAATATTTAGGTTTTTAAGGTGCAATGTTATGTGATATGAACCCGCGGGAATGAAATCCCTTAAACCCACAGTCAATTTGAAAACTCCCCAAGAAAGCCAAAATCAAGTAAAATGGATGGAGAATCTAGACCTGATGAGAACTCATTTCAAGAACCTAGATTATATTAAAATCTAGACCCGTTGAAGAACCCGTCTCAAGAACCCAGATTATAAAGGAGGAACGCCACAAAGGTTGTGATTTACCTTTGATAAGTTCAAAAGTTCAATTAAGAACAAGATGAGTAAAACTCAACTCATAATGAACAAATTCATCAAATTTCATAAATCATAAACTGATTAGAATGAGGCTATATAGAGTATTTAAAGCAAAACCTAATCAAACCCTAGCCAAAATAAAACCCCATCTTCCAAAAGTGCCCATGGATGAACAGTGCCGCAGCTACAGTGCCGCGCTACAGTAACTCGGCAATAGTAACCCTAACCCTAGTTCAATAAAATAATAACTTTCCCAACATACCCTTGCATAGGCCCCCTTAAGTGCTTCCCATAATAAACTCAATTAGTCTAAACTAATAAAATAAGTTTTTTAAATGAATTAAATAAGTTGAAATCCTTTAAGAGCCCAAAACCTTTAAGTCTTGTCGTTGCCCTCTTCCGTAGCTGATCAAATGAATTAAAACTGGATCTTCATCCTTCAAGCCCCATCTTGAATGTTGGGCTCTTGCTAAACTTGTCCCAAGTGGATTGCATCAATCCTTGCATTGTCTCCTTGATCTTCTTGGCCCATCTGGAAGTTGCAAATGATCTTTAAGACTAGGCCTATCTTGGTTCCCATCATTGTTTCCCATTTCTCGAATGAATAGACCGGGAGTGCCTTCTTATTTAATTAAGGCACTTAGGAAGAGAATTTCATGAAAAGAATTGTACCACTAGATTTGTTTGATTATTTAGGATTTTATAGTGCAATAATTTACAATTTTTCAAGTTAATAGTAACACCTAATATGGCACCACGTGGCAATCTTTTAAAACAATTGTCAAATCGCCATATAGAATGTCAAAATCCACTTAGAATCACTATGCTTACTTTTTGATTGGACACATGGCACAATTCTAGCCATTCATTAGAATTTTAATAGGACACTTGTCACATGGAGCATGAACTGTGATGGAAAGAATGATAAATCAAGCCATGTGATCATGCCACCTGAGCCAAACACTATTCCGACCAAGCAAAACACTATTTGGGCAACCAAAAGAGGGTTTCAACCCTAATTAAACCCCAAACATTTGGAATTCAACCAAAACCCTAAATCCCATGTTGGCCCAAACCCTAAACCATCCTATTTTGATTAAGGCATTGTCTGGTTACGCAGTTCAAATGAGATGAGATGAGATATTTTGTTAAAAGTTGAATAAAATATTGTTAAAATATTATTTTTTAATATGTTTTTTTATTTTGAGATTTGAAAATGTTTAATTTTTTATGATATTTTGTGTGGGAGTTTGAGAAAGTTGTAATGATAAGATGAGATGAGATGAGATAGTTTTGTGTATCCAAACCGGGCTTAAGTGTTTAATCTCTTGGATTAATAACTTTCATATGCTATTAATCACTCACTTGTACACTCATACACTCTTAACCACTATCTTGCGTCTTGATAATCACGTTGGGCCAAGAAAAAATTGAATTCAACTTGATCCAACCGAAACACTAAATGAAACCCCATCTATATCCCAAATTGAAGCCCATCGGTTAGACCCATTTTTGGCCCACTGAAAACCACCACCAAGTCAAGCTTCTTAAGGAAGTTTCTCTCCCCTCCAAAGGCCAACGCTATGGCTGACACACCACTCATTTTCTAGCATCATTTTCTAGCATCCAATACTCACTTGATGGGAATAAAAAAGGCTACACCATCACTAGCCATCACTCCTCCAAACTGTAGCTGGAAATAGTAGCTGTGCAACCCCTTTGTCCCCCTCCTTTTGACAACCAAACTCCCGTCCATGGGTCACTCAGACGCCCTCATGTTAGCCCCTCTCTATACCACACGCATCCCTCATTTTCACTTCACACTTTGCATTTTTCCATCACCTTTCTAGAGAGAAACCGAGAGTGCTCTTGAGGTAGATTTCTGGCAGTTTTTGCCTTGCATTTCCAGCTCTTTGTAAGTCGATTTATATGACACAATCTTCATATATTTTGTTCTTTTTTTAGTCTAGTTTACATTGGCACATGTGGAAAAAAATTTAATGGAGATATTTATTGGTGAAATTTGACTTTGATGATGCAAAGATCATGGTAGTGACATATTTCATGTTTGTGTGAAACTTTGAAAGTTTTGTGAGGTGTTTGGTGAAATCTTTGGTAGATCTTGCTATAGGGAAGAGTTAACATGTTAATATGAAAGTTAAGTTTGGATTTATAGCATGTTAATGTTCTTATAAAGAGTTTTGAATTATTTTGAAGTGTAAGAAACTGGATGGCTGAAAACCTTTTTTGTTTTGGTGAAATTGTGATTTTTGGTTATGAAAACTTGATTTAATGGCATTGATCTTCAAATATGTTGTTCTTGAGGCTTTTGTCTGTGTGTTAGGAGTGTAGTTTTGGAAAATATTGGTTTAGATCTTTGATGGAATGATTTTATAAAAGCAAGAATTTGTTTAGGACTCAAACTAGAGACTCGGGTGTGGTATTATGTTTTGATGAAGTTTTTGCCTTGTGACGCTAGATTTAATGGTTAGATCAAGTTAGAATTTGTGAGGAATATGGTTGTAATGCCCCGGTCCTGAAGGTCCAGAGAGTTAGCTCTTATTACATAAAATCATCTCCAATATCACAATTATAAAATTTAGAAAACTCCATAAAATTATTAATTCATTTACTCAACCAAAATATCCATGTTCCTTCATAGGGACGATAAAGAAATTTTCAATAACATAAATTAAAAACTTCCTAAAGACTCGAAAATATCCTTAACCCAACACATCAAAATATCTGAAAATAAACAATTTACTAACTATGACTCTCGAATAAGTACCTATACCTTCAGGCACTTATTTCTCTACGATCATCACAGCTTACTAAAATTTCCTACTCTTCTTCTTCAGCTGAACCATTAAAATTATCTGAAAAATGTTTGGAGATATGGAGAGAGTTATTAACAACTCACTAAGCAGAGAACATATACTAGTATGCAAACATGAGCATTTACAAAGCTCAGAATGCAGAACAAAACACTTTCTATTTTCAGAATGCAGAATCAGAACATGTTATCAAAAATATCAGAGCGAAAGTTCAAAAATATTCATAATCAAAATCCCTTTGCCATAGCATAAACTGAAACATCTCATCTTATCTTATCAGAACAAAGACCATGTTTAAACCCCGTGGTAGGGTTGTGCAAACCCCGACAGCCAACCGACCAGAAACAGAAAAATTGGTACCAATCTGAATAGAGGCCACAGTTTTACACCCGTGGTAAGGTCAAAACGGAACAGAAGTAGAAACAAAATGTTATGCCATAGGTTTTCAAAAATCACATCATATCATATCAGTTAGAACCAAACGGAATAGAATCAAATAAAAAAAAATAGAATTTATGCACAAAATTTTATATTCGCTCTCTTTTGCATAGTTCAAAAACAAAATACCAAAATAGTGCATTTCTACACCAGTCATACCAGAAAATACTTTATTCTCATACAAAATTTCATGAGTAATGCAGAACAAATAACTGAGACAGTTCCAAGTTTCTTTTCATATCAAAGCATGCATATTTTTCAAAATTGACCCAATCCATTTTATTTTTATGCAAAGTCTAGCATAGGAACTCTGCTTACCTAAACTTCTTAGCCTTTCATAAATTCTTCACAATAGTATTGAACGAAAATCAATCGTCGCCTATAAAAATTTTCACGTACTTTCGTAAATTCTCAATTGAACAAATATTTCGATTCTCACACTTGAAATACTTAAATAACCTATTTTTCTAAAAAATATAAAATTTTCATAACCTGGTGTCTTAAAACATTACTCTCCACACTCATTGATGCCCACTTAACCTTTTCGAGTAATACATTTAAAATCACGATGGTCAAAATTTCATTCAAACGACTTAAACTAAAATTTTGAACAATTAAAAAAATAAAATTAAAACTTCATTTATTCTCTTATATAAAGGAAATATAGTTCAAGTAAAACCAATAGTATTTTAGAAATTTTGCCAAGGCAGCATGGGTTCTTTAAAAAGTACTGTAATTTAATTAAAAAAAAAAATTCTTAGAAGGTATACAAGTTAGAAAGGATTTAAGGGTATTTTAGTAATTATGAAAAATAGTGGTTAAAGAATCAAAATCTAAACAAAAACCTAGTTTCAGTGAGGCTACGTGCATATGGCAAGTGAGGGAACGTGAGATACTCACCACTAAGAGAGGAGGAGCTGAGACGGAGCTGGGTGCAATGTGGCGAAGACGCCGTCGAGCTGGGTGGCTGAGCACGAGAAAGAGAGCAAGTGACAAAGATGATGAGAGAACACAGTGCAAAAAGGGGGAGGGACGGAGAATAGAAGAAACCAAAGGTCGTGGGCTTACCGAGTGGAATAACAGCATGGGTGACGAGAGGTGCTCGGTGGCACTTTCTGCTCAGGTGATGACAACGTGGAGGGCTGATGACGTCTTTGAGTTCCCTGTGCCGTGGTTGGTGTCACCTAATGTAACAAGCTTGCTCTATTTTGAGTTGCAAAAACAGGGCTGTAATGGGCTGAGCTTCCATGAGTTGGGCGTGGTGGCATACTAGGTTGTGGGTTGGTTGAGTAGTGGGCATTCACGGTGGTGGTGCAGGGATAGTGCTATGGGGGTTGTAACATAGAGACAGTAGTGGCACACTCGTTTGGGCTTCCGTGAGGGTGTTGGATGGCAACGGGGGTGCAAAGATGACTCCGTGAAGCAACTGTGTGTGGCTGTGCTAGTAGGTGCTGTGAGGCAATGACAATGACTGCATGGAGGTTGTGGAGGGTGGTGCTACGGTGCAACATTGAATGAGTGCTAAGCCGAGAACGTGGAGAGGTAGCGGTGCATGGTTTGTTTTTCCTGGTGGACAGTCATGCGAGGGCAGTGTGCATGGAAGGGATGGTTTCAAATGAGTGTGGCTTAGGGTTTTCTTTTCATGCAGGGGTGAGCACATTATAAATAGGCGATTGAGAACCCAAAAGAAAACCCTAGATAAAAAGAGACGTGCATGGGAGTGGAATTGTGCATGGCGGCGAAATTGATCATAAACTAATAATTGGTTTTCATGGTTTAAAACAAACAGGTGTGGGCTTGGGTCTTGGGTTTTTTCTTGAGTCTTGGGTCTCGAATCAATTTCTAAAAATAATATGGGTCTCAACTCAATTTCTAAAAATAATCCAACTTGTCCTAAAAAATTAACGTAAATCATAATCTGCCAAAACAAAGATTTTAGGCCCGTAGTCTATTAAAAAAAGTACTTGAAAAATTAACTAGGCTCTTCATATGTATAATTCCAAAAACAAAACTTTTAGAAAACGTCTTGTTGCTGGACCTAAGTGTTACAATGGTTATATTTTTTGATGGTTTATTGCATGAAAATCAAGGGTCCAATGTTTTTATTTTAAGTCCAAAGCATGCTATACACAGTTTTGAGGTTTTCAAACTGATTGTGTAGATTGTATTTTTGTGATTTTGGTTGTTTGAACAAGTATTCTATCATTTAGGTTTGAATGATGAACATATTAGAATTGTGACTGTGGACTTTTGGAGTAATTGGAGTTGATTTGAAAAGGATTAGACTAAAAATATAAGAGTTTGTCCTTTTTTACCTAAACTTGATGTTTTGGCATTTTTTGTTGATGTAGTAAGTTTAAGATTTTTATGGAATGAGTATGTTGATATCTTAGCATGATTTTAGAAACGAGGATATGAGTTTTTAGTGTTGCAAAATTTTTTTTAAGCATGTTTGTTGATGGTTGGTGTAATAGCCCACAAGAAATTCACTGGTAGAATTTCTATTGACCTTAGGAACATCGTGAAAATCCCACAAGTTTTTACGAATCGACCAATTGGTCAGGTTTTAGTCTGTCATCATAATTAGTGTTATCACTCACTATGGTGCTAGATTTATGAGTTTAATTATTTGAGATGGTTAGAAGTGTCAGAATGTATTATAGTCTACGCCATTAGACATAGTGGATTATTTAGGATTTTATGGCACAATAGCCTATTTTCATAATTCCGGACGAAACGTCTGTTGAAAATTGTGAAATTATTTTTAGTGGCACTTCGGGGTTGAATTTCGGTAACGATTTTCACTATAGGTTAATATGAATATTTAGAATTTTTCAGTACTAAGTTTATTATGCATTTTTTTAGAGTGAATAGTAATCTCGATAAGCGCACTTAGTGCAGTGTTTTCAAAATCACAGTGTGGACTGTCCAAATTTGGTTAAAGAAGTTTTATTTGGACACTTGGCAAGATCTTAGACACACATAGTGAATGGTATTAGACACTTGGCACAAAAAGGAACTATTAGATAGATTGGTGAAGGAAATCATGGTGTGAGATCATGCCACCTTAGCAAAACTTTGTTTCATCTGTTCAACCAGAATTGTGCCAGACCAAAGAAGGTTTCAATCCTAGCAAAATTCTAAATGGTTGGAAACCAATTGAAACCCCGAAAGCTTGATTGAAACTGAAGCCCTAAGCAGTTTCCCTAAACCCTAAAGTTGGCCTCCAAACCCTTTCTAACCCAATTTCTAGCATTGTATTTAATCACTTCATTAAATCACTTCCACAGGCTATTAATTAATCAAATCATTGTTATGACATAATTACCCAACCTTTTAAACCTTGAAAATTTGATTGGGCCAATAAAAATTGGTTTTGGGCTTGATAGCATCTCAAACCCTAACCAAACCGTCTCTAAACCCCAAATTGAAGCCCACTTGGTTGGGGCCCTCCAACGCCCACAAAATTGGCCACTTTGGCAAACCTTCTTGGAGAAGTTTCCTCCCCCACATGGTAGACCATCCACTGTCATTGGTTGCACCCAATAGTGCCTTGATGTGAACGAGAAATCCATTCCATCAACCTCCATCTCTCACAGCTGCTGCAGGCAATCTATGCCTCTCACTATTCTCCAATTTATGTCACATAGGAAACTCCAATCAAGGGTCATTCAAGCCCACAACTTCCCCCTCCAGGATTCTGAAGTCATGCAAGGCACATTTCATTCCATTGTATCACTTCTTCACCCGGTTCTTAGAGAGAAAACCCAAAAGGGCTCTCTCGGGTAGATTTCTGGGTCTTTTTGCGTGGCCATGTTCGACCCGTTGTATGTATTTTCACATGATGATTCCTTCACATAAGTTGTTCATCTTTGCTTTTAGTGTCTGTGGATAGCTTATTAGTCTCATTCCATGCTCATTTGATTAGTCAAAAGTATTTTTAACCATAGAAAGGTCATTCTGGGGTTGAAACTTGAGAGTATGTTATGTTTTGGAATTTTTGACCAAGCTAATGGACATATCTTGGTCCGAAAATTTTATGGAGTGTTTTTAGCTTGTGTTTGTGAATGTTCATTAAGGTTTTATTACATGAATAAAGCTTTTGATGATAGATTTCTTTAGATTTAGACACTTGAAAACTGGAAGTGGAAAAACAGTTTTTGTTTTGTGAAAGTTTAAATATTTCGTGGTTTAATCTTATTCCAAAGGCTTTGATATTTTTATATGATGATTCTAAGCCTCTTATGTACATGTTAGGATGTTATTTCAAAGATATTTAGTATTAAGTTTAAAAATAGGTTTTCTATGCAAGAGGATTTCGGTTAAGCCTAAGATTTGATGTTTTAGTGTTAGATCCATCTTTTAATGAATTTTAGCCATGTGATTTTAAGTTTGACGGTTGGATCTTCTTTAGGACACATTTTTAAACCATGTGATGTTTTATTTTGAAGATCACAAGTCCTTAAGGCATGGATCAAGAGATTGATCAAAGTTAGTTGTGAGAAAGTTTCTGTTTTGGACTAAGTTTAAAACCAGGAACTTCAAGTATTGTTTTGTGATTTTTGTTGACTTTGTTTGATGATTTAAAGCATGGTTGATCTTAGGATGATGTTATGAATATGTTAGAAGTAATATTTGATTTTTTTGAAATTCTTGGAGATGTTTTTATTAAGGTCAAAACTTGTGATTTAAGGGTTTACTTTTGTTAAAACGTTTGGGTCTTTTTACAAAAAGTTCGGTGTTGATGATTAGATTTTTCTTAATGGATATTTAAGTGTGTTTTTAAATTTAGGATAGGAAGATCTTTGTTATAAAATTTTTGTTTAATCATGAGTTTTGAATTTTGAAAGAATGAAACCAAAATCAAGAGAAATGGCCTATGTAGGTTTCAGCCATAGTGAGTTTTCCATAGTTGTGAATAGTTTTAAGATTTCTGAGTTGATAATTGAGTTTAGGACAAAATTTACATGAGGAATGTAAATTTTTGTAATTTTTGGAGTTAGGATGTGAAATCCTTAAGTTAGGGGTAAAATTGTCATTTTCTCACATGTAGAGGGTAAAATGATAATTTTACTCTAAGTTGCCTCTTTTCACATTTCTAACTTTTAGAATACCCTCTTACAGTTCCTTGTGTTTCGCGCTTATTCTCGTAGAACGCGACTATCGAGGTAAGTTAACTCTTAACTTACTATCAAGTTACTGTGTATATGTGATGGGTTAGGGAACTATGGTTTATGTTTTTATGTTGTTTTATATGCCATGCCATGCTATGTCATCCCATGTTTATCTTTTACACGAATTATTCTGTCTCAAAATACTTATTTGTTACACAATATATTCTGTCTCATGTTACTATCTGTTGCAAGTATGTCACATTACGTATGATGCCATATGTTACTTGTATGTCATGTCACGTAATATTTACTGTCACATGTTATGCCATGTTATGAAATATTGTCTATTATAAGTTATTCCATATTACAAAATTTTGTCTGTTACACGCATGTCATGTTATGAAATATTGTATGTTTCATTTATGTCTCAATGTATGTCATGTTTGTCATCTTACGTTCATGTCACGTTACGCTACGTCAAGACTTCTGTCTTTTCATATTCATGTCATCCCCTCTCGAATACAGTTTTTGTACCTTAAGAACAATCTTGTTAAGTTATTCATGTCAATCACGACCTTAAGTACTAGGATAGGGTAATATCCTAGTGGAACTCCTTTGTTCATGCTGGAGTGTCTAAATAGATGTGAAATTCCCTGGTTGATGAAGTACAGTCAACAAGTTGTGAATGAGGCCTAACTAGCTGGTCACAGGAAAGCACCATGCACTGACGCCGATGGAGCCACTTTATTTTACGTGTATCCATAGCAAGTGTGGCACAAACAAATCATGGGGCCACAACAACTGTGGAGCATACACTACGTGAGACACAACAATTGTGACACGTAGAATATATGGGGCCACAGCAATTGTGGAGTACGTATTAACGCACTCACAGCTGGTATAGACACCTGTACCTGTGTTGTGATGCTGTAATCGACAGGGACACACAGCTCAAGGGGATCCATGTAGCACCCATATGGTAACTTTTTTAATTAAGTCTACTGAGCAAGATTCCAAGTTCATGTATTTCACGTTCAAGTCATATTTCATGTTATGTTATGTTCAAGTTGACGTTTAGGTCAAGTTTCAAGTTTGTCACGTTAACCTTAGTTTCAGTTTCAGTTCAAGTTATGTCAGCTCATGCCATGTTATGTCAAGTCACGTTATGCTTATTACTTCATGCCATGTTATGTCAAGTCATGTTATACTTATTATTTCATGCCATGTTATGTCGGTTTTGTTATGTTTACTATTGACTTTGATTGTGCATTCATGTCTTTATTGTCATGCATGCATTATTAACTTGTGTGAAGGTTTTTTGTTAACTTGCTGAGATTTGTAATCAAATCTCATTGTGGTAGTCCCAATTACCATCCCCCCAATTGGTAGATCTTGTTACAGGATCTAAAGGAGAACTGGGAATCGACCAACTGAAAACGGTCGACTAAGCGACGGTGCGACTTAGATGTAGTTGCTTTAGGTTACTACTTGTATTTTGTGGAATTCAATCTCCAGCACTCTTTTGTTCACAACCATTTTGGGCTAGTGTTGTGATCTTAGTTGTTTAGTATGTCTTGATGTATGAAGTATATTTTAAGTATTTGGGATATTATAAGTTTGGTGCATAGTATTGCTAAAAAAAAAAATATATCCGCTGTGAATATTGCATAATGCTAGATGCATGTTAGGAATATTGCATCTTATATGTCATGAATGGGGGCAGGTAACCTTGTGTTGCATGTCCCGACGCTTCAGATGTCCGTCTGATCCCAAACGGAATCTATGGGCTTCCCAGTTGGTCAAATTACAACAAAAATCAAGTTTTTGGCCTATATATGAATCTACCTAAGCATTGTTCTCCTAGTTGTGAACTATTTTAAATTTTTTTCATTGGATGTTTGATTTTAGGACAAAAATTATATGAGTAATGTACATTTACATGAGGAATGTAAATTTTAGTAAGATTTGGAATTATAAAAAATCCTTGTTTTAGGGGTAAAATTGTAATTTTTTGCAAGTAGAGGGGTAACTTTGTAATTTTTGCCATAAGTCAGAACTGTTTATGTTTCTAAGTATCTAGTGAGATATTCTAACCTTAGAAATAGCTCATTTCAGTTCATGATTTTTCATACTACACTTTACGTTATGTTAATCACTCTAAGTTAGCCTCTAACTTATTCTCGATGTATTTCTGTATGTATGGTGGTAAAAGTGTTACTGTTATATTCTTCTCACTTATGATTATTATAAATTATTATAATATTCTATGCCATATCATTTATAACAATTCATTCTTATCTGTTACATACCATGATATGCCACATCATCTGTCACATGTTTATTTTGTTACATGCCATGCCATGTCACATGTATTTGTGTATGTCATAAAATATTTTCAAGCATTTGAAGTCTTTTATATTTTTAGAATGACCCCAAGTTCTAGGATGGTGAGTTATCCTAGTTGAACTACTTTGTCCACCTAGAGTGCTTAAACTAGTGTGGAATTTCCTGAATTGACAAAGTACCCTCAACAGGCTTCAAATGAGACATTAGTAACTAGTTACAGAAGCAAAGTAAGGCACCCAGCACTTGTGGTGTCAACTACATATTTATCATTTTAAATTAGTTAAGTTATCATGATATACTCATAGCTGGCACAAATGCTTGTGATGTGATGTGGTACCGGATAGAGCACATGGCTCAAGGGGACTCATGTAGCATCCACAGTTTCACGTTTAATCAACCATGTATATGTTGAACAATGTCTCATGTTCATGTCACGTCATGTCAAGTTATGTCACATGTAGTTCAGCCAAGTCACATTATGTCTATGTGCAATCATGTTATTTGTCAAGTCAAGCACATGTCATGCTATTGTCAAGTCATTTCACGTGTGTTCATGTCCATGTCATGATACATTTATGTCATTTTATTGACATAGATGCATATATATTGTTTGTAGCTTAGTTGCTTACTTGCACTTGGTAGACCCAACTACCATTTCCCCCGAAATGGTAGACGATGTGTCAAGATCTCGAGAACCCACGCACAACAGACTAGATGAGGTTGAATAATCCATAGCTCGTTGACGATGACGAGAAACTAATAAATTTGGTTGTCCACTTTTTGGATGTGATCTTAGATATCATAGCTGAGTTATGTGAGCAACTCAGGAATTTAATGCAGTAGTTTTACTTCAAGTCTATAATTATGAAGCATTGTCTCTGGTACTTTATTTTTTACAAACTTGTTGGAAAAGTATTGTAGCCCTTTAGTATATTAGTTTTTTTTTTTGTAAATTTATGAAGTGTGTTTATGTTTATGGGATATAGTACTTCTAGTACATTAGGTATTGCTCAAAGAAAAAAAACAATTATCAGCTGCAAATATTGCATACTGTTTGATGCATGCTAGGTGCACTACATCTTTATCTATTATGAACGGGAGTATGTAACCTTGTGTTGCATGTCTCAATGCTTCAAGCAACATAAAATCCCAAATGGGGGTTATGAACATCACAGTGCCTATGGCGCCCATTGCCCTCTATAGTTCCACAGCGAGAAACCATGGTGCCTGGGACCCTAACTGATTGGCTAGGTCCTCCATTCCCTAGAACAAGGTGTGCACGTAAGGGTTATGCGCATGCGAGTTGCAATGGTTTGCAACGAAATTTAAAAGGGGCAATTAGTCGGAGACTAATCTAATCAGTACCAGAGAGGTACTAAATAAATCCTCAATGATAGTAACAGCTGCAAGTCACTCTTACTTCATCTCAAATAAAGTTACAGACCATCATAAGTTCCTCACTAACATGAACATGTACTGATCTATAGAGGTTCGTCTACTAACTATAATAAACATCTTAAATATAGGATAAATACTAACGGAGGTAGGCCTCCTTGGCTACTCTTTCGGATGGGTTGGTCCTTCCTCGGGATAATTCTTATGGGCTATATCTACATCAAGGTCTACAACTTTGATGAATGAAATTGCAGGTGGGACTGCCACATTAGTCTCAGTAAGTTGAAATCCATTACAATACTAATAATTAAAGACAATGGAAATAAATATGCATGCACCAGTGTATGCAAATAAAACTTAGGACACACATATTTTGCATATGGCAAGGAATCACCCTCTGGACAAAATACATATATTCCCAGGCATGGCAAGGAACTCGACGGGGACTCAATCCACCCATCCAACACAGCAATCACTTCACACGATCAACACGTGGAATGCCTCCACCCAAACATAACAAACCACATATGATCAACTGAGGACTCCCGCTATTCATGATATCAAGAGAAGCCAATAAAAAAATATTCCACCCCGATCATCATGAGGAATCTCTTTACTCATATGAAACTCATGGTAATGTGTTGTTGGAATGGGACGGGGACTCCTGAACCCGGTCCTATGATTTTCAACTCTCAAAAAGATGCAACACTTTGAACCACAACATCTCATATCACATCTTAAAACCACATTGTCTCAAAATCACATTCTCTCAACACATACTTTGCTTGCCTAGTGTCGGGTGAATTATCATTCGTCACCTTGTACTATCCTGCATATGCCAGGCTCTAAAAAATGTGCTACTCACCTTAGTCCTTGATTGGTTGCATGTTGCCCACCCACTACCTCCTTGTCTCCATTATTTTGCCGCGAGAGCGAATCTCTTTCCTTGGTTCAACATGATCCACAAAGTTCCATGCAACCACAATTCAGGCATACCCCCACAGTGCCCCAAATATCAGCCATCTCGTGGTTTGTTGAAGCAATGAGGGATTCCCTTCCCTGGCCATCCTTATTTTTCTTTCTTTTTTAGTTTTTAGTTTTTTTATCTTTTTAAAATAAATTTACAAGAAGATTCTTCAAGAAATATAGGAATACATTCTTCAGGAAATCAAGTAGTCTAAGCGTACTCACACCATAGCTGAATTTGATGACATCTTTATATATGAAATTATAATACATATATAGATGTAAAAGCCTAGAAAAATGAGTTCATGTGAACCATACAAATGTACCCGAGTAATTAGAGAATTCGGGTGAATGGAGAACTGGACAATATCGATTTTTCAGCAGAACAAGTACTTCGTCAAGATTTAGTGTCATTTCTGGCAACAACACACCAGCCAACGTGATGGAGTTAAGCTACATTGTGTTGTGATCATCAACTAGAGGGAACAATAGAGTTCGACTTCACAAATTTTCTATAGATTCAGTCATTCAAGAGGACTGTTGCAGGTGGGTGGGTTGTTGTAGGCCTCTTGTGCGAAGAGAGAATTCAATGACTGTATTCATGAGTGTGCTCTGGTGGGTCTGCCTTGTGAAGGTAACATGTTTTCATGGTGTAATGGGAGGTTAGGTGGCAGAAGAATTTGGGCTCAGCTGGATAGAGTACTAGTGAATTTGCATTTTTTGAGTTGCTTTGGGAGTGTTTCAGTTTTTTTTTTGCCGAGAACATCCTCGAATCATGCTTCGATGTTGGTACTTCTGGTTAGAGAGGACTTATCGTTTGCTCGGCCTTTCCGGTTTCTTCGTATGTGGGGCACACATGAGGAGTTTATTCCTCTAGTGCAGTCGATTTGGAACTCTAATATTGAAGGGTGTGCTATGTTCCGTATTAGTAGGAAGTTGAAGGCACTTAAAGGGGCATTAAGATCATGGAACCTGGAGGTGTTTGGTTGCGTTGGAATTAAAAATATTGGAGGAGCGCATTGTTGCATTGGAGGTTGATCTCTCTCGAAACTTTACGTCCTAGACGGAGTTGGAGTTATTGAAGTCTAAGCTGGATCATATTAAATGGTTGCACCGAGAGGAAATATTAGCTTGTCAAAAATCAAGAGTGAAATGGATTGCTGAAGGAGATTCCAATACAAGTTTCTTTCATGCTTCACTATGGGTTAAGAGAAAGAGTAAATTAATTTAGAGAATGCAGCTTGAAAACGGCGGATTGTTGGATTCACGAGATGCAGTGCATGAGGGAGGAGTTTCATTTTTTCAACAGCTTCTTGAGGTGACGTCGATTGACAGCAATCTGAGTGAGTTGGAGTTGATACAACCAGTGGTTTCTATGGAGGATAATGATGCTTTATGTGCTGCCCTTCTATTGAGGAGGTTAAGCAGGCTTTATGGTCTATTCTTGCAGATAGTAGCCCAGGTCTAGATGGATTCTCAGCTAGTTTTTTCATGCTAGCTTGGGATATCGTTAATGGTGATCTTTTGGAGATGGCTAAGGATTTTTTTGAAGGGAAATCTCTTTCTACTTTTTTTGGGGCGACCAGTTTGGTTTTAATTCCTAAAGTGGAGGAACTGGTGGGATTTGGCTAGTTTGGCCCAATCAACCTTTGCTCAGTTGTTTATAAAACAATGTCAAAGATTATGGTTTGTCGTTTGGTGCAAATCCTGAATAAAATTATATCTCCAGAATAGGCAGCGTTTATTCCAGGTAGAAGTATTTTTGAGAATATTTCATTGGCCCAAGAATTGGTTCAAGGCGTAAATAGGAAAGTGAGAGGGGGAAATGTTATGTTGAAGATTGATATGGCCAAAGCTTATGACCGTATTAATTGGAATTTTCTCTTAGAAATTCTATGCCGGTTGGGCTTTTCAGAAAAGTGGAGAAGTGTTGTGTTTAATGCTATTTCATCTCCTTTCTATTCAGTAATGCTTAATGGATGTGCTAAAGGATTTTTTAAGGCGTCTTGGGGACTTCATCAAGGTGACCCTCTTTCTCCCTATTTATTTATTTTATCTGAGGAGATCCTTTCTTGTATGCTTCACAAAGAATACCATATGGGTCGTATTAAGCCTTTTCATCCGGGAGGAGGAACCTTGATTTCCCACTTATTTTATGCAGATGATTT
The DNA here is from genome assembly GCF_001411555.2 of Juglans regia. Lineage (NCBI taxonomy): Eukaryota > Viridiplantae > Streptophyta > Magnoliopsida > Fagales > Juglandaceae > Juglans > Juglans regia. The sequence continues at coordinate 25,914,741 of NC_049903.1, forward strand.
ATTGATTTTTGTGAATGGTGGAAAAGCATCTATTCGGAATCTTATGGGAGTCTTGCATCGATATGAAATGATGTTCGGGCAATTGATGAATCCGAGTAAGTCTTCGATGTTCTTTTCATCAGCTATATTGAATGATCGTAAAGGTGGTTTGAAGTTAATGTCAGGTTTTTCGGAAGGTAGTTGGCCTTGTATGTATTTGGGTTTTCCTCTTTTTGTAGGCTGGATGAAAATTCGCATGGTTGACTCATTTTTTACAAAAATACAGAAAAAGCTGGCTGGGTGGAAGAGTAAGCTTCTTTCTTTTAGTGGTAAAATTGTGCTTATCAAACATGTTTTGAATAGTATGCCTATTCATATGCTTTCAATATTGAATTTGCCGAAAGGAGTGTTTTAGACAATTAAGAAATTTTTTTCAGATTTCCATTGGGGATCTTCGATGGAGATGAGAAAAAGGAAGTGGGTATCTTGGCGGAATATTTGTTTGTCGGTGGAAATGGGTGGGTTGGGTATTCGGAACCTTCATGAAGTCCAAGAATCCTTGCTTATGAAATTTGCGTGGAAATTAATTAAAGAAAATTCGATGTGGTCGAATTTCTTTTCTACCAAATATGTGGGAAATTCTCATATTTGTTCTATTATGCAGCTTCGAAAATGGTCGAGATTCTGGAAGGGTATCATGGAGAGAATTCCAAAAGTGATATAGAATTCAAGATGGATTATTCGGGATGGGCATGCTAAGTTTTGGCTAAATAATTGGCTAGGGGAGGGTCTGTTGATTGCAATAGTTCTGTTGGTGGGTAATCGTGATTTGCAGGTTTGGAGGTGCTTACTGAAGTTGGACCGAATTTGCATAGATTGCGGGATTTAGTTCAAGAACAAATATGCAATAAAATTCGGGACTCTGGTTTGCGTTTACATCAGGGAGAGGATATCTGTATTAGGGAGCCAGCGATTGATGGTGAGTATAGTACAAAATCAGCTTGGGAGTTAATTCGAAGACAAGGGGAAGTATGTCCTTGGAAGAAATGGCTTTGGAAGAATTAGATCCCAAAAAAATTATCTGGGCAATCCCGGTTGATGATATTATCCCACGTTTAGGCATTCCACTCCTTTTGAAGTGTGAGTGTTGTGTTCAATCGAAATAGGAATCTCTTCAACATTTATTATGTGAGGGCAAAGGTGCTAAGAAAGTGTGGCAATATTTTGTAGAGGCATGTTGTATGAGAATGCCACAGATCCGAGATTGGGAGGGAATGATGAGGTTTTGGTGGCAAAGAGCATCTTTGTCAATGCAGGTGGGGTGGCTTTGAGGGGTTCTCCCTATTGTGATTTCTTGGGCGAATTGGCGAGCTCGGTGTGTGGCAAGAATGGAAGGTATTATTTTTAATCCAGTTAATATTATTGGTGTTGTTAAAAGTTTAATTAGAGATCTCTCTAATAAGATTAAAAGTTTTCGTAAAAATGGGGATAATGACCGTGCCATTTTAGAAGTTTTAGCTTGTTCGGTTGCTCCTCTTAATGAAAGGAGAGTGAGATTATTTGCATGGCAACCTCCAAAGAGAGGGCGAGTAAAATTAAATGTGGATGGGGGTTCTTGCGGGAATCCAGGAGATGCCGGTGGTGGAGGCATTATTCGGAATTATCAAGGGGGAGTAGTGGCAGGGTTCATGCATTCTTATGGTCAGGCCACAAATAACATTGCTGAATGTAGAGCTCTTCTTGATGGGCTTTGGTTGTGTAGAGATTTGGGATTGCGGGATGTATTAGTAGAGACAGATTCATTGATTTTAGTAGGCTGGTTGGCTTCGGGTGTGTGCAAATATTGGTTTCTTTGTGATTTCTAGGAGGAAATTAAGGCTATTGCTTGTGAATTAAATGTACGCTTCATGCACATTTTTGGAGAAGCAAATATGGTGGCTGACTGTTTGGCAAAGCAAGGAACTCGAGGTATGAATTCTGATTTTTGTGATGTTGATCTCTTTCTAGGAATCATTCAGGGTTTGATTTGAATGGATAAACTAAGTATCCCTTATCTTAGACGATAAAAGATTAGTAGTTTGGGCAAGATGTTTTTTGGTGGATGTTTGGGGCATTTGTGTAGTATTATGTTTGGGGAATTTTTTTGCAAGTCCTCTTGGGATGTTTTTTTGTTTTTGCCGTATTCATCAGCCATAAGTATGGGTTTTTAATAAAAATGGGTAGGGGTCATTCTTGGACATGTGACCTCAACTCTTTTAAAAAAAAAAAAAAAAGTCATTCAAGAGGACCACTACCACCAACCTCGGTTGCTGAGGTAGAGACTGAAACCTATAGGGAGAGACCGATGCTAAGGATAGAAGAAGGTAAGTCTCAGTCTAAGAAGCAGATGATGTGTCTAGTAAACAAAGGGGCATGGTAGTTTCTCAGCCTTTGGATCACTTTAGTTGGGGCCTAGATAGGATACTGTGTTGGAAGCATCAGAAAAGAACACGTGGAAAGGAATATTTTTTGTAGTTTTATCTCTAGTTTGTCATTACTTTTGAGTTCTTTTACATCTATTGGCCTAGTGGTATCAATGTTAGGAGTTTTGTTATTCTGCTTGTCATTGTAGGACATAGGGAAATGTAACGTAACAGTCAATCAGTGAGTACACATTTCTATTTCATCACTTTCACTTTTTTTCCTCCTCACACCTTTCGTAGAGGCTCTCACCCTCTAAGTGAGAATATCCTTACAAATTTTCCTAGAAGTATTAGAGCTTGAGGATGGTTGAAGGAACACGTCTTAACCAGCTACAAGATGGGTTGAACGCCCTAAAGAAAACCATGAATTCACAGTAAAAAAATCTAGAGACTAAGATGTTGGCCTTGAAGGGACAAACATACTTTTTGTGGAACAGCTGGCAGCATTAACATTAGAGCTGCAAAAGAATAATCAAAACCAATGTTAGGGAGAATCATCATCGGGGGTAAACATGCATGCTGAAAATACTAGTTGTTAGTCTGGGAGGTTCAAACCAAAACAATTCAAGTTGATTTTACAACCTTCCATGAGGAGGGCCCTATCACCTACCTGTACAAGCTTAGTCATTTCTTTTTCCTTTCATAACACTTTACCTCAACATAGGCTTAGGCTTGCTTCCTTTCATATGAAGGGCAAGGCTCTTGTTTGGTTTCAAAGCATCGAAGAAATGGGGCTACTCACTGATTGGGAGGCCTTTGTTAGAGCTTTGTTTGTACGATTTGGACAAAATGCATATGATGACCCACGAGGTCATCGACAGATTGGGGAAAACAAGGTCTATAAAAGAAAATATGACCAATTTTGAGAGGCTCTCGAAAAGCTCGAGGGGACTATCTGAAGCCACCAAACCGAGTTACTTCATGAGTGGGCTAAATTATGAGACTAGCCTCCCTGTTAGGATGTTTAATCCTACTAATTTGGTTACCGCCTCTAGTGCTTCCAAGATACAAGAAGAAATGTAGCCCTCATAAGAAGGTATCATAGGAGCTCCTCTGTGCACTCTGAACCTAGAATATTAAAAACTCCACATATCCTTGTTGTAGTTTCCAACAAGGGGACATTTAAAACTAAAGTGCCAGTTCAAAGGATCAACCAAACTCAGATGATGGATAGGAAGGGGAGGAGATTGTGTTACTGTTGTGACTCTAAGCAGAACCCAAGTCACAAGAAACAAAACTGTAACGCCCCAAACCCGGTTGGCTTCGAGAATTACTACCTGTCACTTAAGAACATGTTTCCCAACACAACTAAAATAAAACTGCAAAACTTTATTAGCAAAACTCAATCTCATGTACTCTAAATAACCATACTGAAAACTTTACAAAGTCATTACAGCAGCAAAATAAACTAAGGAGTCCAAAATCTCCCGGTAGTCATAACAAACCAAACAAATACTTTCATAAGTCTTACTAAACCCAAGCCCAAGATATAATTAAATCTAAAAGACATTAAAACTAAAGGACAACAGAATTCCTTCTTCTAACATTCTCTCCTCAGCTAAATCATGCTCACCAATCTAATCCAGATCCTCAGTTGGACTCTCCACATCATCTGAAAAATATTATAAAGATAGGGGGTGAGTTATCAACAACTTAATAAGCAGAAGACATATGCTAGCGTGCAAACATGAGCATTTACAAAGTATAGCATGCAGAATAAAATATTTTTAGTTATCATGCAGAACAGAACATATTTTCAAAAGTAACAGACCGATGGTTTTAAGACAAGTAAAACCCGTAATACTTTGGCGTAACATAAACTGAGTATCATCATCAGATAAAAAATAGAGCATCACACAAAGCAGAGACCATGTTTCACCCCCGTGGTAGGGTTGTGCTAATCCCGATGGCCAAACCAGGCAAAGACAGATGTGAAATCTTTCCTTTATTCTTCTCGGAGCCCCGAGTGTGCACACATGAAAGGCCACAATAAAACCACTTTGTTTCCAAAGTGGGTGCACTCAGAAACAGAGAAGTTGGTACCAACCCAAACAGAGCAGAGCAGAGCAAAGCAGAGACAGAGTCAGATACAAATACCAGTACACCATGCCAAAGGTTTTCAGATGTTATATCAAAATAATACAGAGTACCAAAACAAAATCAGACAGTTTACACACACTGACAACAAAAGCCAAAACATCTTTCTAAATAAATGCACAATTTTCCATATTCTCAATATCGCTCCCTTTTTCAGATTTCAAAAACCCCATGATAGAATTTAGCTCATGTTTACACAATGCATGTCAGAACATATTTTTCCTTTTTCATAAAGATTTGATGAATAATGCAGATAAGCGACCGAGGTTGGTCTTTGTTTTTCCCAAGTTCCCATTACATCACAAAATATGCAAGTTTTCATAAAGTTAACCTCAGTCTTATTAACTTGTATAAAACCTAGCATAGGAACCCTGCTTACCTGAACAACTTAACTTTTTAGAATTTTCCTAAAAAATGTCGAGTCGAATATAAATCGTCACCTATAAAAATAATCACATAATTTTCGTAAGTTTTCAATCAATCACGGATTTCGATATTTAAGCCTAAACTTCTAAAATAACCTATTTTAATATCTCAAAACTTAAAACCTTCATAATCCCAAAATATATCATCACTTCCTAAAAATCACCAATATTTACCATGACCAACGTCAAACTCAAAACACCAATATTTAAACCCGAAACAGCCAACAAATTTCATAGCATAAACTAATCTCACACAAACAACTCCATCAACCAATCCAACCGACCCCCTTACTCCTCTGACTCAGTCCGGCACAACTAACAAATTCACAATAAATATGAATTAGCGTAGAAATACATTTAAATCTCAAAAGTTCTTTAGGAAAATACTTACAATGCTATAATATATATTTTGAAAGATTACGGAGGTGCTAGAAGCGGCAATGCAGCAACAAAACAGTGCCAAATGCACTGTGGCTGTGGGTCTCAAAAACTCACTTTTGAACGGGTGTAAACGAAGACCCGAGATTGATAGGGTAAGGCTTAGGGATGTCGGTGAAGCTAGTGGTGGTGGTGGTGGTTGGCCATGGGTGGCGGCGTAGAGGGCGGTCGAAGGCTAAAATACCCAAAACGGAAATATTGATGGTGGGGCCTCACCGGTGACAGATCGGAGGTAAGGATGGGTGCATTGGGTTACTAGAAGGTCGAGGATGAAGTGGTGAAGCAATTGTGGCCGGTGGTGGTGCGACGGCGTCGCAATGCCGCAAGGAGTGCCGCGGCTTTAAGCTGCTCGTGGGGGCTATCGGCGGCGATGGAGGAGCTGGAAATGGAGGGGGAGTGTCGCCGGCAGGTGTGGAAGCTGAAGGGGTGGGCGGTGTCGCACACGGCGGCGTGAGGCAGCAGGGCTGGGGGAGAAGAGATCAATGCACGTGAGAGAAAACAGACGGGTCGCGCGCGAGAGAAGCCAGGGAAGAAAAGAAAAAAAAAAGGAAAAAAAGTAAAATAAAGAGGAAAGAGAAAATGTAGGGAAAGAAATGAGGTACAATCCTCACATCTTGGGTCACAAAATGATCCAACGGAAACGATTTTAAATCAGCAAGTGAAAATAAAATAATTTAAACGTAGTGATTAAAATGAAAATAAATAATTAAATCCAACAACAAGTTAATTTAATATGAAAAGAAAATTAAATGCATAACAATAATAAATATTAACGAAACATGTCAAATTTTAATTTTCACAAATTAAAAATCCTAAAAAAATAAACCCACTAAAATCTGAAAAGTTAAAACAAGATAATCAATTTTTAAATTAATAACAAAAAAAATCCTTCAATTAAAAATACACTAAAAATACGGGGTGTTACAAAAACTCTAGGTTATAAAGTTTAGAATAAGATCTGGAAGACAATGAGGTGGTAGAGAAACATGGGCCAATAATTGGTGACAAGGAGACCAATAGTGAATCCCTAGATTTCATTTCCATTGCCAAAAATCTAGAGATCTCCCTTCAAGCCATCATAGGTTCATACAACCCTCAGACTATAAGAGTAAAAGGAAAGGTTGGGTTTTAGTGGGTCATTATCTTGATTGATACAAGCAGCACATTTTTTTGGACCCTGTTTAATAAAGAAGGGGCATCCACCCATCAATCGTGATAAAAGAATCAAGGTCAGAGTGCTCAGTGGGGAGCAACTACTCAAGGGAAAAGTATGCGTCTTAGGTTTTAGATTTAGGGTGTTAACTTCTTGATTGATGTGCATGTTTTGTCTTGCCAGGGTGTGATATGGTTATGAGAATACAGTGGCTAAGGGCCAAGGGCCTTGGGCATCATTCTTTGGAACTTTGAGAAACTAACCATGCATTTCACTTACATGACTTAACCTATGGAACATTAGGGACAAGTTGCATCCCAATTGATTGAGGAATGCTCATTAAACGAATCCCACAAGCTCGAGAAACAAGGAGTAATCTTGTAATCTTATACACATGCAGATGTGTCTGTGGAACCTATGGGATTCCCCCCCAAAGAGGTCAGTCACATGATCATTCAATTAATATATTGCCCAATTCTAAACTAATGTCCGTAAGGCCCTACCATTACCCCTATTTTCAGAAGGATGAGACTAAAAAAATAGTGAACGAAATCCTAGGTTCTGGCTTATTCATACAAGCCAGAGTCCCCAGTTATCACCTGTTTTGTTGATCAGAAAATCAGATGGGACCTGACGCCTTTCTGTAAACTATCGTGCCCATAACCAAGTCACTATTAAGGACCAATTTTCAATACGTATTGTGGAGCTTATAGGTGAATTGTATGGATCAGCAATGTTTTCCAAACTCACCTCAGCTCTAGTTATCATCAGATTCGTGTGAGGCTCGATAATGCCACAATACAATATTTAGAACTCACAAGGGACACTATGAGTTCTTAGTTATGCCCTTTGGGCTAATGCTACCTCAACTTTCCTAAATCTCATGAATGAGGTGTTTAAGCCTTTCCTTAGAAAATCTATTATAGTATTTTTTTTACGACATTTTAGTGTACATGAAAAGCGAAGAGGAGCATGTGAGACAATTACAAATCAGTTTGGATAGTCTTAAACATCATTCGTTATTTTCCAAACTCTCCAAATGCAAGTTTGCCTATAATGAAATTACATATTTAGAGCACTTGATTTCAGCCCAAGGTTTTAGAGCAAATCTAGAGTAGTTGCAAGAAATGATACAATAGCCCCTGACTAACTATATTTACGGGTTGAGAGGATTCTTAGGATGCAACTTGTCCCTAATCTGATGATGGTAGCTGATGCCCTCTCTAGAAAATCTGATGATGATGAAGTGTCCTTGTAACAGCCCTTTTCCATAGGCTATGAGTGTCACGTGTTTTTCATAAAATAAATCCGGCAAGAGATATCGTATGTAATAACATGAAATTAGCATTTATTTCATAAAAATATTTGTCTAATAAATGTCTTCCAAAAAATCTTAAATGAATAAACTGAACAAACTTTATGTCATAAAAGCAATTTTATTTTAGAAAGTCTGAAACTAAATCAACTGCTTCTTCTAATCCTGACTTGCCTGCTCATGTTCATCACCCTCACCTGGGTGGTTAAAAGACATGAAATAAACTAAAATGAGTCGAAAACTCAGCAAGAAATCCATCACAACGTAAACATAATAAACATAAGGTTTTCATAAAATTTTTCATGTTGAGACCTTAAATGGATGACTATTCATACTGATGTTTATGCTATGCATGACTAATTTATTTGAATTAACTGACTAATCTAACTTAATTGATTAATCTCGCTGGCCAACACATTTAACCCTGTGTGCGAAGTTGTGCACTTGCCCCACGTCCCGCGGCCGCAAGGGGAGCCGCTGATAGTATTGTATTCTGGCATATTATGGTGGACCATGCTTAAGTCCGTGGCTTACACATCCACCCTGATCTGAACTACATTGGTACCACGCATCTAAATGGCCATCTGATTAACTGATCTTATCTTATTTTGCACTTGAATTTAAGATAGCTTACGTGTTTTAGGCACATGAGATGCATGACATAATACATACATAATTATAATTTTTAAATCTGAACATGATGCGGAATGACATGATCGTATACTATGTTGGATGACATGTTTGCATGAGTGGTACATAAAAATGACTATCAAAGAACTAACACTAATAATAATCTATATAAGCTGAATTGTGATGATCCTAATTTGTGATCAAATTACTTACTTCATGGCACTTCTTCCTGAATCTCACTTGGTAGCTCGTCACCTATACAAAGTATTAAATATCACTAAATTTGTCAAGAAAGTCGATCCTAATAACCCACTTAATTAAATTTATACCACAAAACATAATCAAATAAATATTCTATTTATCACGAAGATCAATGAATACTGATATTTTAAAATTATTTAAATATTGACAACATATTAAAAATTTAGAAAACTGCTTTGAGCTATATTAAATTTTAATAAAAATAAGTAGTGGACACATCAACTCTTAAAACATATTTATTCTCTTATAATTAGCATAATTACTCAATTTCACAATACAATCTAATAAATACTTATATCATTTAAATATTCTTAACATATTTCTTTATTTTAAAAGTAAAGCTGTAATACCATAACTATATCAAAACCTATAAAAAAAAACAGTAAAATTCTCTTCATACGATAGACATTGATCTAAAAACATTTCAAATATAGATTAAACACTTACTATTTGCTATTAATATAATATCTAATCTTTCAATATTATTTAATATATATATATATATTTATCTAAGTTTAATAAAAACACAACTGGTGGAAACACCCGATTCATAAAGATAAACTTAATAGTATTCAATATAAAAATTATTACAAGCTATTAGTATAATTCAATCTTAATTTAATACTTAATAACATAATAAAATTGCTAAGCTAATATATTTAGTTTAAAATGTAAGCCAAACTTAATTGTTAAACCCAACATGAAATATAAGTCTATATATAAAATTGCCCTTCAATATACTGAGTGTAAAAAACTCAAGCGGTCAAGGGTCTAATGGGAGTTTTGATAACAATAAATTTAGAAGCACTTACGGAAGGCCAATAGTAAGAAGAACATGCTAGACGTTACCAGGGAAAAGATAAAAAGAAAACCGTGTGGCACAAAGGAGTTTCAAACTCACCGATGGAGAGAAGAAATCATGCGACGGTGGACCTGGGTGACGGAAAGTGATTAACAGCAATTTATGTGCGTGGACATGGGGTCTGATGACTGTGTTTTTCAGTGGTGTTCCATCAAGGAGGATGGTGATGAAGCACGACTGCCTAGGCATAAACGATTGTGTGCGCAGAGGTAAATATTTTGTGGTTTGTTCTGAAGTGATAGGAAACTTCCGGCGACAGTTGTTGTGAAGCCTAAGCTGTCCACAGCGGCAACGATAGGTGGAAGTGGCTGTGAGGGAGGCCTCTGTTTATGGTGAAAAATTCTATATATGTAAAAATCAATTTCTGCAGTGCCCATTGAGAAACAAAGGAGCAGATAGAGAGAGATCTAAATGTCTTGTGGGAGTAGTTGTTGAGGCTTTTCTATGATTGAAACTAGATGGAAACTGTCATGTCCAACTCAAAGTGCTTCAGAAAGTTGCAGGAGAAATACTCGGTGATCACACTAAAAATAGAAGGATAACGAGGGGTGACGTGAAGTGTAGAGTGGGTTATTTGAATTGAAATTTGGTGTAGATAGAACTGACTTAGGCATGTTTTGCACATGTATAGAGAGTCTGGTAAATCACTAGAGACAGTTCAGTGTTTACATCTGATAAGATTAATACATATTTTGGGTTAAATAAGATTATTATAATAATAATGATAATAATAATATGAGAAATCGAAATATTAAAATATTTGCATTTAATCTCTAAAAAGGTTCTGGGTCGTGTTGTTATAGTCCTTATGCTTATTTTATTTTCCCTCAGTGGACTCGATTGAGGAACTTTGAAGGCCTTATGCTAAGGACAACTGAGTGCAAGAACCCCTAGCCAATCTAACAAAAATTCTCTACCTTCGCACTATACCTCTCGAGATGGCCTACTCTTTTAGAAGAAGAGACTCTACATCCCTTAAGATGAGACCTTTAAAACTAAACTTTTAGAGCTATTACATAGTAGCCCTCTAGGAGGACACTCAAGATACATTAAAATCATGTATCGAGCAAGGAGGGACTTCTTTTGGTTAGGTCTTAAGGCAGACGTTAAAAGCTTTATCCGGAGATTTGATATATGTTAGAGTGTGAAGGCAGAAAACACCCTTCCAAGAGGTTTGCTCCAACCCTTACCTATCTCCTATCAACCATGGCTCCATATTATCACGGACTTCATTGAAGGTCTTCCCCATTTGCATGGACACAATAGCCCTCTAAGTAGCTGTAGACATACTAACAAAATACAGACACTTCACCCCTATCCCACCCATTCACAACCAAAATTATAGCTTAGGTATTCCTTAAACATATTTTCAAACTACATGACCTTACCATCTCCATAGTTTCAGACCATGACAGTACTTTTACTAGTAGGTTTTGGCCAGAATACTTTAAACTACAGGGAGTACAAATGGGTTTTAGTGCTAGCTATCATCCTCAATCGAATGGGAAGTCAGAGGTAGTCAACAAGAGTTTAGAGAACTACCTCGGGTGCTCGCTGGAGATCAACTATAAAAGATTGGCCTTAGTGGCTTCCCTTGGTCAAGTGGTGGTACAACACCAACCAGGATGCTTCTACAAAACTGACCCCATTCGAGGCCTTAATATGGATACTTACCCCCCTCACATTCTCAGCTATATTCCTGGAACATCCCAAGTAGAATCAATAGAAAAAGTCCTTCAATCAAGAGATCAGATTCTACAGATTTTGAAGCACAACCACCACAGAGCACAAAATCAGATGAAGAGGCAAGCAGAACTAAAGAGAAAGGAACAAGAGAATAATGCAGGTGATTGGATCTACTTATGGCTCCAGCCATATAGGTAGTTGTCGGTTGCACATTGGAGGAATCTAAAGCTTGCTCCTCGGTATTACGGCCCCTTCTAAGTCTTACAGCACATAAGGGCAATAGCCTATCACCTAGGTCTACCTCCATCTACTCAAATCCATGCCACATTTCTTGTCTCCCAACTGAAGAAAATTTTTTGAGAAAAGATGGCACATTTACCTTCATTGCCACTCATAGACGCTAATGCAATTCTCAAACCAAAACCTGAAGAGGTCCTAGAATGCCTCATGACCAAGCACCATAACCAACCATCTGTAGAGCTACTAGTCCAATTGCAATTACACCAACCAAATGACACCACCCAAGATCCCTACTTGTGGTTGTGAGAGTCTTACGCACCTTATGGGCAAGGTGTTTTGATGGGGGAGGCATTATCACTAACCATGCCTACATTTTCTATCATACATCTGCGTCTTAGCACTATCAAGAGTGTTACAATTACATCCTTCAAATAGAATTTAGGGTTCAAAGTTTTGAGAGAAGCTGTGTTTTCTATCGTACATCTATGACTAGTTTTTATTTTTGCGCTGACGTGGCATTTGTTGATGTAGGTACACACGATGTGATTGATCGTGGTAGAGGTTCATAGAAGAACTCTTTACTTATAAATTGGTTCCCCATATTCAATCAAAGGATGACAAAAGGAAAGTCGAAAAAGTTCTTTTTGGACTTTTGGCTTTATCAATTGCCACTAAGAACAAAAAGAAAAAGGGTTATATGATTCTTTTTGTGTGCTTTCATTTGACGTGTTCAGTACCATAGGAGTTTTTGGTACATTTTTCTTCTAATGAGAGAGCACATTATAATTCTTGCCTATTACAAAGAAATTGAATTGAAGATCAATGTGGTAAAAGAGCATTAAATTTTATTTTTTTCAAATATCAATTGTATTATTTGCCATATAAATTGAGTTTTTTATTCATTGATTCATATAAACTTGATGTTTTCATCTTGATAAGTTCAACTTGCATATGATTTGTACATGTAACACCCCGTCCCTCCTAAGGTTAAGAGTAATGCCATTTTCATAAATCAATGGGATTTAGAATGCTACTTACCTTTAAAAGTCATTACTCAAAATTTGGATATAAAACATTGTATAAATTCAAAGAAATCAAAATCACCCTTTGTAAAATACTAAAAATTTAAAAGAAAGACCACAGAAGCATTTATTATTGAGTTATATGCTCAAGAAAATAACTTAAGACTAAAAATATAAAACTAAGTATTTCATGAACTATCTAGGCCTCTATCCCTTCTCCCTAAACCAGGCCTCATTCACTAGTTTCATCCTCATAGTGATCATCAGCTAGAATGGTTAAAACATAGAAACAACTAAAATCAGTCGAATACTCAATAAGCAACAAATCATAGAGTAAATATTATAATCCTCGATATTATTTATAAATAAATTATTATATTATTATATTGTATGATTGTCTGTTATGGTTGATGATATTATATTATGCGTAACTAGTGAGGTTAGTTAGAAGGGGGCTAAAATTTGGACCCTTGGGAAATTTTAGTGTGCACATTTTTGTAGCTTAGAGTGGGATTAGATATAACATTGGGTTATGGTATAGCTTAGTATCCAAGGCTAAGATCCAAGACCCTTTGAATGGCCCAAACCGTGACCCAAGTTGTGCTTTGTTTCACTTAACCTGACCCGGTTGCTAGAGAAATTACACCGAACGTAACACACTAACGCCTGCATGTCCAATCATCTTCCTTTTGATTGGTTCTAGTAGTTTCCAATTTAGGGTTGTAAAAAAATCGATGAACAAATAAAACCGACCAAATTGGACTGAATCGGTGTGTTCAGTCCGGTTCCGATTCCTAATATAAATAGACCGGTAGATATAAATATATATTTAATTTTTTATATTATATAAAAATATTTTTAAATGATTTTTTATATTATATATTATTTGCAAATTTCTAATTAATATAACATAAAATTTTAATCTTATTATTCATGTTTGTTAACCTTCCAACATAAAATTAATATAACATTTGATATTATGTAAAATTAATCTTATAAATTTTAATATAACATTTGATTATGATATAACATAAATTAATCTTATGATTTTTAATATAACATTTGAATTTTGATATAACATATAAATTTTAATTTTATAACATTAATATGACATAAAATGAGGGATATAGGTCAAACACTTGCGATTGGAGTATTATTTTGTTTATCCGTAAAAGTGAAAAAATTGGAACTTACAATTTTGGTGATGATTGGTCTAGTATCAGTTCTTAAATTTCTAAAATTGGCGTAGACTGGTTCAGTTTTAAAAAATGTCCAAAATCAAATCAAATCTAATCTGTTACATCCCTATTCCAATCGTTCCCCTCTCATAATCTTCTTCTTCTTGCCAATGTTCATCATTGGGAAACATTGCGTCAATCCTGAGCTTCAAGTTGAGTCAACCATGTGATTCGAGATGGTTTCAAGTACTCTCACTACTATTCTTTACTTTATTATTACTTTTCACCTATTTTTACTACTATTTATTACTCTTCACCTACTTTTTACTACTATTCAATATTCTATTATTACTTTTTCACTACTATTAACAAACATTTTCAACATTTCTCAAGTATTCTCACTACCCAAACATTTTAAAAATACATCACTAGATCTCAATCTTGCACTGCTCAAGGACCACTGGTAAGCCCTTCACGTTGTGTGACTTCCCCAAGACCCCCGCTTGGGATGTAAAGAAAACTTACAGTGTCGGAACATGCAGAACAAGGTTACATAATCTCATTCATAACAGTTAATATGCAATGCATCCTAAAATGCAACTAACAGATGAACTAAAGCATCACAATCTCATTAGTAACCATCATTAGTTCAAACAAGGGGTGATAAACGGTCAGTCTGGACCGACCGTTTCAGTCCGAACTGGACCGGATTAAGACAAAGACCGGTCCATGTTTTATAGGACCAAAAAGTTTTGGTCTGGTCCACGGTCTAGGATTTTTTCGGACTGGACCGAACCAAATAAAAATAAAAATAAAAAAATATTTTATATATATTGTTTATATAATAATTGTACAATTAACAATATAAAATTTTAAATATGTTATTAATACTTGTTAATATTCTATAAATTAACAATATTTTATATATATATCTTCGTCTAACCTATTGCTATTAACAATATAAAATTTTTAATATGTTATTAACACTTGTTATATTCTATTAATTAACTAATATATAATATCAATTAGTTAATTATATAGTAATTATATAAATTAATAATGTAATTTTCATCTAATTTATTATCATTGACCATATAAAATACTTTTTTTATTGAGTTTGTTACATAATCCACATTAATAAGTCACTTACTTTAATTTAGTATTTTAAATAATTTTTTTTATTAATTGATTTAAAAAAAAAAAAACTAGGCCAGACCGAATGGACCGACCAGACCGATAGCTACTGGTCTGGTTCGATCCCTATGGCTGTTCGGTCCGGTCCAGTCCGGAAAAATGATGGACTGAAAATGTTCAGTCCATCGCCGGACCGACCTATTTGCACCCCTAGTTCAAACCATAAGATAGCATATCCTCAATACAAACTACTTTCAATAATAAGTCTTCATGATTAGATCAATTCCTTCGTACGCTCTAAGGTACGAAGGGTTAGAGCTATGAACATCAAAATTAGATCTAATATTTTATCAAGGCACGACTCCTCTTCAATCAGTTAGATCCACTAGATTCCTCAACATTTTCACAAAAACTTTGATGCACATTTTTTACATAGAACATTTTCAATTTAACTTTCAAAAAACATAACAACTCATCATCGTTAACCAATCATCTTAATATTAGCCATAACATTAACATCATATAGTATGGTATTATCACAGTTTCCCAAATGCATTGTGAGTACTTGCTAGTGACCGTAGCACAACACATTTTAAAACTACGTTGTCTGTAGAGTCGTTCTCAATGCATTGGTAACATAATAATTCATAACATCATAATGTCATAATATATACACCCACCAATCTTAGGTGTCATAAAACTTGACTTCGCTCCGGCATTCCTTAAAAGGAGCTCATTCAAAGATCGTTGAGTGTTCTTCGTCAACCTAAGGGTTTTACCACTCTATTTTTAATCACTCTAGAGTGGACAGAGAGGTTCCACTAGGATAATCCCTCATCCTAGCATTTGGGGTCGTGAAAAAAATTAAATTTCCATACTATGCTTGGAAATACTTTTCATGACATGCGTTTATAAGTATGCTTCTTGTAAAAATGACAAATTTTGTATAACATGCTCAAATGATGAAAAATTGCACTTGTCATGTAAGAAAATAGTCATATACCCAATATATCATATAACATGATGTTTCATGCTTAAAATGAAAATTATAACATGAATGTGGCATTTATCAATAAATTATAAATAACTTATCAATGTGTAAGTTAGACAAACTGTCCAAGTTTGGAAAACCGTAGCGGCTATAAATAAGGTTATACTAAGTTAGGAATTGAGTTTCTAAAGAAGGTGTTCATAATCAAAAGGATTCAAAAATTAGTATTTACAAAAATACCCCTAAACTTCTCTAAATTGCCACTAAGACCCTAAATTTTTACTATTTACAAATAAATCTCAAATTTAACCAAACTTCACCAACCTCATATTTTCCGTATTATAAAACCATCTATGCCCTTTTAATTTTAAAATTCAAAGTGCAACGATGCTAATCACATCCAAACCATGGCATGCATCTCATTGATGTCTAAGTGTGATTTCAACTAATTAACCTCCGTGGTGCATATGTACTCAAATCATCAAGTGCCATGAATAAGTACAAACTTAAATATGAATTAAAACTTATATTCAGGTCCTACAAGTTCATCATAACACTTAGACATGGCTCAATACCTTAATCACCACTAAATCATCCATTAAGCATACATGATGTCTCTTAGTCTTTTTCGTCAAGAAATGTTTCAAAAACTTAAATCAAATCATGTATTTTCCTTCTTACCCCAATCACAAGGTTTTCTAAATGCTTATTACTCAAGCCTAGGTAACATAAATAAAAACTTCCATGTTTTAATTCAAACTAGTCAAAACCGATGCATGCTAAATGATCAACACAAGTTAGAATTAAAACCTATCATAGCATGCTTCTAAATTCAAAATAAAACGTTCAAGACTCAAACTAAGACATTTATGCAACATATAAAAATCATAACAAATCATGCCATGACTAAAATTTCACCCAAAATAATTTATTTCAACAAAACTTCAAATCTAACCCGGTTTGATATTTATATGCTAAGCCTTAACTAAACTCAATCAAAAACTCATTCTTATGCCATAAATTAAAACCTAACATGCTATTATAATACTTAGCAAGAGAATAAGTAAGAATACTTACAAAAGTCGTGGCCCTTAAAGCTCTCAAGCACACTTCACTCAAGAACTTCATCCAACTCACTAGGTTTCGACTCTCTTGCACACTAAGGGGAGAAGAGCTCTCAAAAACTGAAGAGAAGGCTTGGAGAAGAGGTGTGTAGAAATGAGGAAGTGAGGTAGGTATTTATAGGGTTCATTGGAGGGGTGAGGGGAGAGAGGCACGACAATGGAGAGGTGTGGGATTGGTGGAGGTGGGCGGTGGGTGATGAGTACCAACAAGAACCGATTGTGTCATCCTTGTGCACAAAACTAGTGTTCAATTTCTTCATGATTTCATCTAGACCAAGTGGGTGCAGGGGCTTATTTGTTTCAGAATTTCAAAACAAAATGCAATGGATTGCTAGGTGATGTCATGCAAGATGTCGTCGAGTAGGGGTCTTCAAGGCTGGCCAATTTTCATCACTCATTTGTACTATCTCCATGGCTTTTTTGTGTAGTTACAATGATACATCTTGATGCCCTTTTCAGGTGGTGGAAGGTGGAATTGGCGTGGGCTATGGGGGCTGATTTATTGCAATGCACATGAAGGTGCATATGTGAGCCAATTGGTGGTGATAGTGCAATGACATGTCTTTGCCTGTAATGATATGTGTTGGATCAAGACTAAACTTCTAATTTAGTCTAAGAATGATGAAAACTAATAATAAAAATAATAAGGTTCAGATAAAAAAAGGTGAAAAATAATTAAAAAGGAAATTAAGCTTAAAACATGGTTTAGATATCAAAAATCATGTGTAAGTTAATTAATGTTCTTAACTCAAGTTGCAAACTTAATTTAGGTCCAAAGAAATCCTAAGGGGTGTGGGGTACTAAATGAGCTTGAGGGATACTAATGGTATGGTGTATGTGGGCTTCAAAAGGAAGTGTAAAAATAAATGAAAGACAAGGCTTTTGGGCCTTGTTGAGATTGAGGGGGCCTTTTGTAAATTTTTAATGTCGGCTTTTGGTGTGGGTCAATGAGTGGGCTTTATGTCTAGATTTGAGAGTTCATACAACGTCCCAAGGCCTACTAAGATTGGGTCAAAATGGCATGTCTAAGGGCCTCTACTATCACCAAGGTAGGCACAAAGGCTTAATGCCTTCTACATGTTTGGGTTTAATCTCTAAGGCTTTTCAAGAGGGACCTAAAATATTATAGATCCAATTGGGTTTAGGCGTATTGCCTATTCCTAGCCCATCACATCCTGATTGACGACCCAAGATAAAACGCTATTGGACTTACCTCTAAATCCATCCATACTTAGCTTTTTTACTTAGCCCACCAAGGATGCCGAGTGTCAATCTCCAATTGGTTTCTTAGCAATTATTCTAAAAATAACATACTAGAATTCTCCCACTACTTCTAACTAAACTCAAAGTGTGATTCTCAAAATAAAAAATAAAAATAAAAAATTAACTGTAAAAATAAAAATTGCAATCTTATGCTAATTAGGATTAAGGGAGCTAATGGCTAAGTCTTAAAGTGCTTTTTAGGCGGGGTGTTTCACATTGCATTATGCATTACACATATGTGACACACACGGATCATTCCGAGTTTTCCTCAGTTTCCCAGAAACCACCGTGGAAGTGAGACTTTAACCATTGTCAAACCTCCTCAACACGACCGAATAGCCCCTACACCTCCACCCATCAAGCCAGGCCACAAGATAAGGGTTGGAAGCCACCAACACATGTACATACATTTTCCTAACATTGGAAGAAATGTCGCCACACCTTCATCCCACATCCGCACGCACCATCCACGATAAGTTTACTCCCGTGTTCTCAGATTTGTGTTATTCCTTCCCCTCACATGTTGACCTTTAGGCAGACTTTAAGATCCTACATTAGAGGCTTGAGAGAGAGAGTGAAGTTGGGAAAGAAGGTGTGAATGTTGTGCTTAAGAGTGGAGGTACACGGGTATAGGACCAAGAGTTGCATTTGTATTTGAGTGATGGGTGTGTTCCGATTGAAACCATGTAGCAGATGGGCAAGGAAAGAGCAAATGGTGTGTTGGGATACTATGATATTGTGTGGTTGTATGTCGGCGTGTTGTACCGGAAGCTTATGTTATGTAAGTAGACTACGAGCATGTGGATTTTACATGTGGGTAATTTAGAATCTAAGAGTAAAGTAATATACAGTACTAGCATGAGAGGATCACGGGAAAGTGTCTAAAAGTGCAGTAAAACCCTATGAGTTAGGTCAAAGGTCATGTCCAAACTAGGGTTGACGTTTGGAGGACTTAGACATCACGAGTTACCTTGAGGTCTAGTTTCATTATGCATATTTTCCGTATCGTTTAACGAAAAGGATGCTTATTCCATCGCATGGATATGTATAGATTCTTTTTAACGATTGGTGATATGCACTGCTATCTTAAATTTCATTAGGATCGAAGTGACTATGATCATGTTCTTTCATACATTATTTTATGTAAACTGAAATGTCTATTTTGCAACTATATATGTAATGTACATGTTTATAAATGTATATACATGTACAATCCTTCATTGGTAGCCCCTTTTCATGAACCATATCTATGATGAAGGTAATTGCATGTGATTTTAGAACTACTTTAAAGAATGAAAGGTGAGGTAAAGTAAGGTAAGGTTAGATGAAAGAAAAGAAAACGAAAATGTATGATCGCATGTGTTGGATGAGGTTAATGTACTGACCATGACAGTGAAGTGCCATGAGGTCAAGGCGGATTACAACACCAGAATGCATCATTAGCAGTGCATCTAGTGATGACCCATTTCTGAGGAGTTTAGGTTCTTATCCGCTAACCACAGAAAGAACCATTCACCACAAGGGTTGCTTGCCCCTATATATGGGGGTAAAAATGTGTACCAGCCATTAAGGACATGAGGCTAAGGAAATACATGTTTCTTTTATGCTTGCGGTTAACATTTACGTATGATATGAGGTGATGTTTTCTTGAGAATGTTAATGTTAATTGAAACCTATACTACTATAATGTTTACTGAATGACATGATTTGTACTGAGTATTCGATTCATTTTTGTGTTTTTATATTTTTTCCACCCTAGGTAAGGAAGGTTATGAGGATGTTGTGAAACAGGATTCTTTTCAAGGGGATGACACTAGGGCTTGAGGCACTGAGGATATTTTTGAATTATTTTCATATTCAGTATTTTTTAGCACATGAGTGTTTTCATCTTCTTTAATAAGTGTTACTAACAATCTTTATTATGTAGGTTTTTTATTTTAATAAAGTGCTCTAAGTTTTTTATAAATGCTATAGAATCTTTTATACCTGGCACGAAAAAGTAAACGTTCTAAGGTTAGTAATATTCGGTTCCTCTAACTTTTTCTTGAAATAGAAGTGCTCATGATCTATTTATGAATAATGTTGGCAATCAACCATTACAAGATCAGAAATAGAAGAACAAATAGAATCAACATCAATTCTTTCTTCATCTAATAGCACTGCTACCCTTGCAAGTTCATGTGCAACTTGGTTGGCATTCCTCTTGACATGTCTCACCCTCCAATCTGTACCATCCAATAGTTGTATAATGTCTGCAATGATAGGATTGTTACTGTAATCAAGCTCCCTCTGATTATGTATTGCAGACACAACATTTGAAGAATCTCCTTCAAACAAGCACGTAAGCAGCCCAAGATCCTTGCATAACTTAACTGCTTCAAACAACCCCCTTGCTTCAGCCATATCAGCATTTGAACAAACAGACATAGGCTTCATCAAGCTTAATAACACAGACCCTTCCCAATCTCTAGGCACAATGCCAATTCCAATCCTATTGGCTTGTTTCTACACTGCAATATCCCAGTTGATTTTTATAAACCCCTCAGGTGGTCTTTCCCATCTAATTGCAACATTTGAACCTAAGACAAGGTGACAAGTGGTGGCCTCCATAGCTTGCTGATATAGATCACATTCATTAACAGCATGCTGAAACAAAAAAAAAGGGTGAAGTAAACTGCTCTTGATGAATTAAGGAATTCCTTATGTGCCATAAAGAACGAGACACATAAGCAAAACAAACAAGATCTCTTCCTTGCAACCTGTCAAGCATCTGTTTAAAGATTTGAACGAAATCAAATAAGTAATAGCCATCTTCTGCAAAATCTTATCACCCATCATCCAAACATCCATAGCAGCAGGACATGCCCATAGAATATGCCTAGTGGATTCAAGTTCTAATAAACAGATAGGACATAAATTGTTCTCAATCACGTTTCTTTTATAGAGATTCAACTTAGTTGGGAGTGAGTCTGAAATAGCTCTCCACATGAAATTCTTGACAGAGTTAGCAACAGGTAAAGCCCACAATTCTTTCTAACAAGGGTCATACTCAGCTCGGGCAGAGGTCTCACCATAGATACTACAAGTTGTTTCCATATAGAGATGATAAGCACTTCTGACAGAAAATAATCCATTGTTAGTCCCTTTCCATACCAATCTATCTGGATTCCCCAACACACTAATTGGAATCTGTAAAATTGATGCAACCTCCACTTCATTAAAAATAGACTGGACCAATTGGACATTCCACCAAGCATTCTATTCATCAATTAGTTCCTCAACCAAAGCATTAGGACCCAAAGTCTGAATTTGAGATTGAAGCATACCTGAGTTGGTCCCTGGAATCCATCTCTCCTGCCAGATGTGAATCTAACTACCATTCTCCACCCTCCAGATGAGACCATCTTTAAGAATCCTTATGGCTTGCCAAATGCTTCTCCACATGTAGGAAGGTCTTGACCCCAAGTTTGCTTGTAACACTGAAGATGAAAGAAAGTAATTTGCTTTAAAAATTTTGCTAGGTAGGTTGTTTGGGGCTGTGAGGAATCTCCAAGCCTGTTTAGCTAATAAAGCCATATTAAAACTAGTAAGGTCTCTGAATCCACATCCTCCTTTCTGCTTACCAGTACATAAAACATGCCAAGATTCCCAATGCACCTTATTTTTATCTTCCAGACCACTCCACCAGAAATTGGAGATTAAAGAATTCAACTTCTAGCATAAGGTTTTGGGCAAGAGAAACACACTCATACAGTATGTAGGAACTGACTGAAGCACAGCCTTGATCAGAACTTCCCTTCCAGCTTGAGATAGAAATCTATTTTTCTAATTTCCAATCTTGCTTTGTACTTTACTCACAATAGTCTGAAAAGCCTTCATTCGAGACTTGCCCACCAAACTAGGCAGCCCTAGATATTTCTCCATGTTAGAAGTGTCATTTAAACCAGCAATCTCCTTTATATAATCTCTAGTTGAGGCTTTTGTGTTCCTGCTGAAAAAAAGAGAGGTCTTATCTCTATTGAGCAGTTGTCCAGAGGCCTTTTCATAAATACTCAGAATATGATTCAATCTCCCCCATTCCACCATATTAGCTTGACAAAACATCAAACTATCATCTGCGAAAAACAGATGATTCATGATAACACACCCCTAGCAATAGGTACTCCAGAAATTAGCCCTTGATCTTCTACTGCAAACAGTTAAGAACTCAAGGCCTCAACACATAGGATGAATAGGTATGGTGAGAGATGACATCCTTGTCTTAAGCCTCTTGAAGGTCTGAATGTTTGCTGAAGGGAGCCATTAACCAACACTGAAAAGCTAGAAGAGGAAACACATTCCATAATCAAATGAATCCAGTTATGTGCAAAGCCTAACTTAGCCAAAACTGCCTTGAGGAACTCCCATTCTACACGGTCATAAGCTTTGCTCATGTCGCACTTTAAAGCCATATAACCCTTCCTACCATACATCTTACTATTCATTGTATGAAGGGTTTCAAAAGCTGCTAATATATTGTCAGAAATCAAACGTCCAGGAACAAAAGCACATTGGGTTGGAGATATTAACTTTGGCAAAACACACTTCAATCTGTTTGCTAACACCTTTGCAATCATCTTGTATAGCACATTACAAAGACTGATTGGTCGATATTCAGATAAAAATTGAGGCTTAAACTTCTTTAGTAACATAACAAGATAAGTGTGATTAATCCCAGCTATTGATTGCTTGTTATTCAGAAAAGATAGAACTGCCTTACAAACATCCTCCTTCACTATTGGCCAATGATCTTGGAAAAATCATGCAGCATAACCATCAGGGTCGGGGCTTTATGAGGACCCATTTGGAAAAGAGCATTTTCTACTTCTGTTGCAGTAAAAGGCTAGTTCAACATTGCATTCATCTCAGCAGAGACCTTTTCTGTTAAGTAAGCAAGACATAAATCAATGTTAGTAGGAATAGAGGAAATGAAGAGTGATTGATAATAGCTAGTAAAAGCATTCCCAATATCCTTTGATTTAGTAAACATTGTCCCCCTTTCATCAGCAATCTTCATAATATGATTCCTTCTCTTCCTTTGAGTAGCACAGAAATGAAAATACTTGGAATTTCGATCACCCTTCTGAAGCCAATGCACATTTGCTCTTTGTTTCCATCTGATATTAATTCTTTCCAAAAGGACATTAATCTCTTTTTGCAGATGCTTAATTTCCCCAACAAAAGCAACTGTCATAGACTGTTGCAGGAAATTCAATCTCTCCATCTTGGCCTGCAGAAAAGAATCAAATAGAGGTTCCTTGCTTCTGCTCCATCTTCTGCGGGTTGACATACCTTGCTTTAGCTTGGACATTACTGAAGAAAAACTAACTTCTAAGTTATTAGACCCTTGCCAAATTCACTTTACCACTTCTCCACAATCATCATAGGAAGACCAACTTGCTTCATATCTTGCAATTCTACAATGAGGCACATGCTGCTATCTCTATGGCAGTAGTGTAACCATGAGAGGACAGTGATCAGATGAGAGTGTAGGTAGAACTTGAATGTTACCATCTCCAAAAACATCATTCTCATAATATAAACATAAGTTTTTCTTGAACAATGTGCATTCTCATAAATACGTAATAAAACATATAACATGAATTGTCAACAAAGGTCATTTCTTATCTTAACTAATGACCCCATGAGTTAGGGTTAACAATCTTGAAGATCCTAATTCCTCCCATGTCCATGTATTAAGAATCCATACATAAGGATTATATCACTAGGTGCACTACTAGTGTGCCTATCCTGACAATATAATATACCATTACCTTATGGTACCACCATATATACTTATCACAACATAGGTCACTGCTTATCTTAACTGTCATACATTTCATGATTATACTTGCATGCTTTCTTATTATACTTTGTCTTATCACATCTTATTATGATGCATGAAAACAACATAGAATTATGGCACGTCATAACATATTGTGAAGCATACAATATACATACAAGTATGTAACACAACATAAAACATGATGTGCATAAAATTAACCATGTCATTTACAATTTATCATGGCACTCAAAATCATGATTTTCATCATGACTTGGGTATGTAAAAGGGAGCTTCCAACGAAGGGTCATACATGATACATAATAATTTACAAGAATGATATCATTTAATATACAATATACATACAAGTATAATTATGTTGCTTACCTCGCAGCTCTTGAACAATAATTAGCGTGTCGATAAGCACTTGTATACGCCATCACATGAAACTCCATATCAATTTCAGCTCATGTACCTTCAATTTAAAGACTAACATTCCACCTAATTGGCTATTGAAAATAATCTGTAATACTTGGTATGTCAACCAAAAATCATGTGTCCTAAAACATCACTTCAAGCCCGTTACACCTATCTATGCCCTGTAACCTGACGTCCGGCATTTAAATTATATCATAAAGGTCCTGATGGTTCAATGTATCAGGCCGTAAACCATCTCCCATAAAACATACCATCATAACATGTTAGCCGGTAACCAAGTTTCTCTATAATCAATGTTAAACTCGTGGGCCGTAATATATCCCTTTAAAAACATGTAGGAACTTGTTCCTTTATGCATGTCAACCAACTACAGTTAACACCAAGTATAGGCAACAGGTGTTTGATAGGTCCCGCTCAAAGACTAAGCAAGTGAATACAGAGGAATAGTTCACTTCGGGTGAGAGTAAACCACAATTTGGATGAAAATACTTGACTTCCATTAACAAAAGCATTGGCTGCTTAAATAAGCAAACCTACGTACATATTGCCGAAACAAAAGAGTCCTATCAGTTAGTAACATAAAGCATAAACACACGTACTACATAAAAGGAAATCATGCAACAACAGAAAAGAAAACGTAGAGCTTGAAACTCTGTAATGGATCAAAACAGCTATTGACCCAATCCATGCTACATGCATGCAACATTCTCCCACATCTAACCTCTTCCCATATACTTGGGATTTGGCTTGAGGCCTCTCTCTGAACGCCGAGGCCTATCAATACCCCTCCCATCAAGTGGACTCTTGTCCTCAAGGTCCATAGAAGGAAACTGGTCCAACAATGACTACTTCTTCTCTCACGTGGCATCATCCGCCTTGGTCTTCCTCCAACATCTGCTAATCAGTAATGTCTTCACATACCAGGTTAACCGCATGCCCCTCCAAGAGTAATAACTGTGGTTTAAACATCTGAATCCCATCAGCAATTTCAGCTTTTAAGCCGCCCATGAATGTCCCCATTAACGCCTTCTGAGTCCATCCTTGAACCTTGTTGCCGAGCTTTTCAAACTTGTGATGATAATCATGCAAATTCCATAGCTACCTGACGCAGGAGACAGCTTCGTCAAAGTCCTCACACTCCGATAGTCCGAAGCTAGCCCAGAGTTCTTTTTTGAATTTCTCCCATGAAATCACTTGTCCTTCTTCCCAAAATGTTCTGTGAATCCACTGCCACCACTGGTTTGCCTCTCCTTCCAGATGGTATGCTGCCATGGAAACCTTCTAGGCTTCTGCCGCCGTGCTCTAGTACTCAACGAACTGGTTCACACAGTTTAACCATTTTGATGGGTCATCCCCTGAAAATCGTGGAAATTCCAGCTTTGCCGTTTTGGAGGAGACGATCTGCTGACCTCCATCGTTGCCTTCTCGGTGGTGGTTGTCGTGGTTGGGGTTCTCCTGGTTTGCGAGCAAGACATCAGAGAGGCGGTTGAGAGTTTCTTCCAAATGACGAAGCCTGTCAGCCATGCTGAGATCCATCCTGTGTAACCCATCTTGCACTCCACCGAGCCCAGCCTCCAACTACTCAATACGTTCTTTATTGGTTCTCATAAATAACCTTGCTCTGATGCTAATGATAGGTCCCGCTCAAAGACTAAGCAAGTCAATACAAAGGAATAGTTCTCTTCGGGTGAGA
Source organism: Juglans regia (assembly GCF_001411555.2). Taxonomy (NCBI): domain Eukaryota; kingdom Viridiplantae; phylum Streptophyta; class Magnoliopsida; order Fagales; family Juglandaceae; genus Juglans; species Juglans regia. The sequence continues at coordinate 25,940,953 of NC_049903.1, forward strand.
GTCAACCACAATTTGGATGAAAATACTTTACTTCCATTAACGAAAGCATTGGCTGCTTAAATAAGCAAAGCTACGTACATATTGCCAAAATAAAAGAGTCCTATTATCTAGTAACATAAAGCATAAACACACGTACTACATAAAAGGAAATCATGCAACAACAGAAAAGCAAATGTAGAGCTTGAAACTCTCTAACGGATCAAAACAACTATTGACCCAGTCCACACTACATGCATGCAACCGTCTCCCATGTCTAACCTCTTCCCATATACTTGGGATTTGGCTTTAGGCCTCTCTCTAAACACCAAGGCCTATCAGTGTTATCTAGAGGCTAGATGGTATGCCATAATCTTCCTCTCCGGTTCAGTTGTGGCTTCCAGTACAATGGCTTGGGCTGGCCGTGCCTCCTCAAAGTGATGCAAAAAGGAAGTTAAGCTAGTCTACGGCCAAGGTAAGAGAAGAGGGTTTGAGAGAGTAATTGAGAGAGAGAAGCAGAGGAGGGAGAGAACCAACTTGGCTTATGCACGAATCGTGTGAGATGGAGGACAAAAGAAGTAGGGAAGAAGACGGTGGTCAATGCAAACTTGCTTGGCAGCATTTTTTGTCCAACTGTAGTGGCTCCAGACGTGAGAGAGTGTTGAGTTTCCCATGGGCTGCAGTGGTGTAGAGTGGATATCAACTGTGCGAAGCTAGGATCCTATCGTAGTCTCTGTGAGTTGGCTGAGTTGAACGTGCATGCATGGCAGCATGCTAGGCAGAGGGACAGAGACAGTGGTTTCACGGAGAGAGAAAATTATCAAGGAAGATATTGCAAATATTCTTTTGCCAACTCAAATTCAACGGAAATATTAAATCCCACCCAGATTTTGTGCAAAGCTTGATTCAAGGAACAGTTTCGATTTTTCTGTAAATTTCATTGTTAAATACGTTGTAACTTTCCTTACTTAGATTACTCAGTTTTGTATAGAAACCAATCATGTATAGTAATAAAAGTGTGTGTTCAAATTTCAAAAACCAAAGCAGTGTTAAATCTTTTACATGGTATCAGTAGAGCCAGACCTCTAACGAGATTTACTTCCTTCATCCCTTTGAAATGGCTGTTATCCCTTCCTCATCCTCTAATACTCGCTGCCACCACCATCAATGAAAAGGTCACTCCTATGATCTTCCCTCAATGGAGAGCCCAATTTGAAGCAATGCTAGTAATTGGTTATGACCTCATTGATTTTGTCATCGGAATACATCAATGGCTATTGTGTGACAATTTGGGTGCAACTCATCTTAGTTTTAATTATGTTCAGCACTCAAGGATGAAGCACATTCAATTTGATCTTCACTTTGTTAGAGATTTGGTTCAAAAAAATGCAATTCATGTTCGTCATGTTCATACTAATGATCAACTTGCAGATTTACTAACCAAGCCTCTCTCACGTCAACATACAGATCATCACAAAAACAAGATCGGCCTCAATAATGGTAGCCCCTTCTTGTAGGGGCGTATCGAGGAAGATAATGCAAATATTCTTTTGCCAACTCTGATTCAATAGAAATAATAAATCCCACCCAGATTTTGTGCAAAGCTTGATTCAAGGAACAATTTCAGTTTTTCTGTAAACTTCATTGTTAAACACGTTGTAACTTTCCTTACTTAGATTACTCAATTTTGTAAATAAACCAATCATGTATAGCAATGAAAGTGTGTGCTCAAATTTCAAAAACCAAAGCAATGTTAAATCTTTTACAAGAACTAGGTGGCTATGCATCGGCTAATTAAAATGGCTTAGGGCAGTGCAGGGATGGTTTCTGCATGATGAAGGGCTTGCAATGGAGCATTCAAGCAGTGTAGCTGATCTAGTGTTGCTTGGTGCATGGGTAAGGATTGGAACGACTTGCTTCCTATGTGGGATATGGTGGCTAATTGGCTGGTTGAGAGTCTTAGCATGTGGTTCTTGCCTTGAACTTGGCAAATGTAAGGGGTTGAAGAGAAGGGTTATGTAGTGTTGGAAGAATTAAACGATGAGTTTTGAAGAGTAAGTGAAGCAGTGCATTTTGTGGAAGGTAACTAGGCCTGCAACCCAATGGTAACCAATAGGGTTTGGACCTGGTCCGACACTGTTCGCGCGCCAAACCGACCCAACCCAGTCCGACCCGTACGTTACGAGTCAGGTCTTTTTTTATTTTTTTCTTAATCCTGCCTACCTACTCTTGTCACAGTGGAGGAGATAATTGTTATTGGTCTTCTTTCAACATAATACAAGTTAAATTTGTACAAAAAAAAAATAATAAAAAGATGTACAAAAGCCATCTATTACAAAAACTATCTAAATTACAAAATATGAACATCAACTGATAGAGTACTAAGGAGCATCCAACAATCATCTAATAAATAAATATGCCAGTAAATGAGTTGTTAAATGAAGTTTCTCAGACCAAGTTTCAATCTACTTGGTGTTTAAAGCTGTGTTTGGATGTTGAACTGAGTTGAGATGAAAGTTGAAAGTTAAATAAAATATTGTTAGAATATTACTTTTTAATATTATTATTATTTTGGGATTTAAAAAAGTTGAATTGTTTATTATATTTTGTGTTGAAATTTGAGAAAGTTGTAATGATTAGATAATATGAGTTGAGATGGGTTTGGGATCCAAACTGGCTAAATAATGCCCATGTGTAGATCGAAGACAAAATAGAAGGGGTATAAAAAGTAATGCAGAGAGAAAACAAAGAGCAATTATCTTTCCAGCCTTTTTTTCTGATTAGATGTTTTCTATGCATATTGGTTTATTGCTTGTCCGGCCATGTTCAACAGAATTATTGGAGCAATTCTTCTCGATTTAAAGTTTCTGAAAGATTGTAACAAAACCCAAAAGCTCTCCATTTGTTAAGCTCAGATAGACCATTCTTTCAGACCTCTCATTTCAATGGCTAAACCCAAAAACCAAACAAAACCTACCAAGATTATCCACCAAAGCCAAAACCAAAACCACCAGCCTCTAAAATCTAAGAAAGCACCCTCATGGTCAGTTATTAGAGGCATTTTGACCTGTAGAGATCTCCAAACACTACAACAGCATCAACAATTGCAACAACAAAAGCAGCAGCTAAAGCAACAGCAACAAAAGTGGCAACAATAGAATGGGCATCGACTGCAACACCAAGAGCAAGCCCTAGAGGAGAGTACTAACAAGAAATGCAAGAAAGTGAAGTGCTCTAGTTCACTCTGTAGCAACACAAAGGTGCTTCTACAAGATCCCAGAAAGCTCCTTTACGTGAACTCAATGGGTTGTTTCCTCTACTACTACTTCGTTCTCTGCATCTTCCAAAACGATTTATTTGTCGATACTTCCTCTCCCTCCTTTTTTTTTTTTTTACCTGATTAGATTATAAACTATTTTGTTAGCTATTATTTTTCTCACATCTCATCTAGACTAATCTTAGTTTAAGTAATTTAATAAATAAAATAATTATTTCAATAAGAAAAAATAATTAAAATCACCATATATCAAATTATGCAAAGGAAGATAAAACTCTGAAAAACATTTATCATCCACTTTCTCCGGTCCACAACAAAATAAAATGGGAGGCTATCAGAAGTTCCAAAGGGAAAAAGTTTGAGGTTCGTAATTTTCAAGGAAAACTGGAAGGGACCCAGAAGGATCCGCAAAATCAACCATCCACAGAGAGAGCAACAAGATCGGGATATCACCCAATCAGAGAGAAAATTCATGACTTTCCAAAGATCAAGAGTTAAGCAAGAGAGAGAGAGAGTAAGAGAGAGTAACCTGTAATGTGGATGGAAGAGAAGCAATAGGCTGAGCCAGAAATAATGAAAGCAAAATTTTCTGTCTACTTAAGTGACTGAAACGAAGCAGTAGAACTCTTGATCGAAGTCGAGAGTCGGACAAGTTCTTTGCTAGTGGGGTGGAATCAGAAATCGGGGGCAAGTGAGGTTTAAGTAAGAGAGGTTAAGCCGGGGTCAAGTGGACGGGTTCTTCGTTAGAGGACGGTGATGGCAAACGACAACAGAGAACAGTGACAGTGACTAGGGTTTCCACAGTGGGGAGAAGAGACTTGAGAAATTGCTCAGTTTTGACGGGTTCGATGGGTTGTATTGTTTAAAACCCACTATTAAATTTTGATCTAATGAACTCGTGTTTGTTCGAGTTGGGCAAATTGGGTATCTCAGACGGATCGGGCTAAGGCCCTTTATGCACAGGCCTAAAGGTAACGATATTCACGACAAGGAAATCAAAACAGGATGTTTTATGCATTAATGAAATAGTGCATTTTGGAGTTATAAGAAGCTGACGTCTGAGAAGAAAATGATGTATGTTCTGTGGGGATTTTGTGTGTAATAAACAACTGCATTTTACTTATAGTCTAGTAGTATAAATTTTGAATTCATTGTAGAGACTCTTTATTCAAAAGCTTAATAAAAGGAAGTCGTCTTTGGAGGTTGGAGGTTCCTCGAAAGCCTCTTTCAAGAATCAAGAAGTGGATTCTTGGGTTTTCTTCTCATCTCTTGTTCATTGTTCTTATTTGTTAGTTTCTTGGGAAGTTTTATGGGAATTGAAAGAAGCACGTAACAACAATCGGTTGGGATTAACTATGGTTTGGAGGGAAAAGCTCTCATATGGTATCAAGATGTCATTGATTGTGGTGTTTTTAATGGATGAGATTCATTTGTAAAGGCATTGCAAGTAAGATTTGGGCCAACAGCTTATGATGACCCAATTGAGGCATTGACACACCTCAAGCAATCATCCTTTGTAACTGTGTATAAAGCTCAATTTGAGGCTTTGTCTAATAGGTTGAAAGGATTGTTTCAGAGGCATAAATTGAGCTGCTTTTGAGTGGGTTAAAGGATGAGATTCGATTACCAATTTGAATGCTCAATCCTATTAATCTCAATGTTGCTTTTGGATTACCAAAGATCCAAGAAGAGTATTTGTTAGCTGCTAAGAGGCCATGGAAGGGTATTGTAACACATAATGAATCTACTGTTGAAGGGAGTAGGGTGTAGAAACCTGCTTTACCAATTAAGAAAATATTTTCTTCTCAAGTGGATGAGAAAAGAAAAAGAAAAAAGACATGCTACCATTGTGATGAAAAATAGAACCCTGCACATGTGTGTAAGAGTCCAAAAGTGTACCTGTTGCAAGTAGAGTACACTCTTAATAAAACTTTAGAAGTTGAGGAAGTCGTGGAAGAAGCTGTTGTAGGGAGAGAAGAGTTAGTAGTAAAAGAAGAAGGGTTAGAGGTATCCATTCATGCAATATCAGGGTGTTCTAATAATAATGCAATGAGATTACTTTGAAGGATAGGGAGTTGTGTAGTTGAGATCATGGTGGATTCAGGAAGTACACATAACTTCCTAGATCCCTTAGTGGTGCAGGCAGCAAAGTTGAAGGTTCATGATGACTCAAAGTTACAAGTTAGAGTGGGTAATGGTGACAGATTGCTTATCAAGGTTAGATGTGAAGAATTCATAAAAATTCAAGACTCCAGATTCAGAATTCCTTTCCATATTCTGACTTTAGGTGGCTATGACATTGTCTTGGGGGTTCAGTGGTTGAAAGCCTTGGGGCCCATTAATTGGGATTTCAATTCTATGTCAATGAGTTTTGTAGTTGGGCATTCCAGGGTCACTTTGTGTGGAATGAAGTCTGATGGGTTAAAAGTTCAGAGTGGAGAGAGTAGTTTGAAGTCTTCTTTGGTAAGACATCAAGGTTGGTTTTTATAGTTGGTGAGTGAAGAGCAAGGAGAAAAGCCTAGAAGTCAGGTTAAGGAAGCGGCTGAGTATTTGCAAAACTTGTTGGGTTACCTCCAACCGGATCTTTTGATCACTAAATTCCACTGAAAGAGGGTCCTAGCCCAATTTCAATGAGGCCTTACAAATACCATCACTATAAAAAAAGTGAGGCAGAAAATATTGTCCAAGATTTGCTGAAATCTGGTGTAGTGAGGCCCAGTCAAAGTCCCTTTTCATCACTAGTGCTTCTTGTTATAAAATCAGAAGGATCGTGGAGAATGTGCATAGACTATTGTGCACTAAATCAGGTAACCATCAAGGACAAATTCCCCATAACTGTCAATGATGAGTTACTTGATGAATTATTTAGGGCAAAAATTTTCTCAAAGTTGGACTTGAGATATGGTTATCAACAGATTTGAGTGAAGGAAGAGGATATTGAGAAAATAGCTTTCAGAATTCATGAGTGGCACTATGAGTTCTTAGTAATGCCTTTTGGGCTTACTAATGCCCCTAGTACCTTCCAAGGATTGATGAACGATATGTTCAAACCTTTCTTAAGGAGGTTTATATTGGTTTTTTTTTTTTTATGACATTTTGATTTACAACAGAACTTTGGTGGATCATGTCTCACATCTAAGATCAATTTTAGAGGTATTAAAGCAGCACAATTTGTATGCAAACATGTCAAAGTGTAAATTAGCAATGCACGAAGTAGATTACTTGGGCCATGTCATTTCTGGTTGTGGAGTCAAGGCTAATCCTTCTAAGATTGTATCCATGGTTGAATGGCCCATTCCAAATTCCTTGAAAGCTTTGAGACATTTCCTAAGCCTCACTGGATACTACAAGAAATTTATAAGGAATTATGGAACCATTGTTGCCCCATTAACAGTTTTGCTTAAGAAGAATTCCTTCCGTTGGACTATAGCTACATCTCAGGCTTTTCAACAGTTTTAAGAGGTTGTTACTAATCCTCCAATTCTTAGGCTGCCTGACTTCTCTAAAAGCTTCACAATTAAGTGTGATGCTTCTGGAGTAGGGTTGGGGGCTGTGTTTATGCAAGAGGGCTAGCCTATTGCATTTTACAGTAAGGCCTTAAAGGGTAAAGTATTGTTGTTGTCGACTTATGGAAAAGAGTTATAAGCTCTTGTTTCTACTGTAAGTAAATGGAGAGCTTATCTTTTGGGATGAGTTTTTAAGGTAAAGGTTGATCTACAAGCACTTAAGTATTTGCTAGAGCAAAGAGTTGGCACAAAAACTCAACAAAATTGGTTATCCAAGCTAATAGGCTATGATTTCACTATTGACTATAAAAGGGGCAAGGTGAATAAAGTGGCAGATGCCCTTTCAAGAAAGTTTCAAGAACAACCAGCTACTTAAGCCTCAATCACTTTTCCCACTTCTGTTTGGGTCAAGGAGCTTAAACAAAGTAATCAACTTTGCCCTACCATTAGTGGCATTTATGAAAAATTGCAGCAAGGCCTAGAGGGTCCTAATGACTATACCTTGCAGCAAGGGTTGTTACTGACGAAAGGGAAAATTGTAGTGGTTTTAGACTCACCATTCAAGACCAAGGTTCTTGCATCATATTCATCATGGTCTACAAGCTAGGAATGTTAGCTATCACAAAAAATTGTTCAGAGCTAAAATGGGTTTTTATTGGGAAGGAATGCGCAAGGACATAAAATCACTTGTCAGAGAATGTGAGGTGTGTCAGACATGTAAGCATGAAACAGTCCATCCAGCTGGACTTTTGCAGCATTACCAATTCCCTCTTCACCATGGTTAGACATTTCCATGGATTTTATTGAAGGGTTGCCTCCTTCAAGTGGCTTTATTATGATTCTCATAGTGGTTGACAGATTCACTAAATTTAGACATTTTTTCCCTCTTGCACATCCATATACAACAAGTAAGATAAATCAAGTCTTTTTCTCTCGGGTTTTTTAAATTACATAGAATGCCCAAATCCATTGTATCAGATAGAGATCCTATTTTCACAAGTACTTTTTGGAAGAAGCTGTTTAAGCTACAAGGCACTTCATTGAACTTTAGTTTTGCCTATCATCCACAATTTGATGGGCAGACTAAGGCTTTGGAAGACAGGTTTTGAAGCTTTATATGGCTATCTTTGGAAGACAGTTTCCTTGCGCCACAACTTGAAACTTACTCCAAGGTTTTTTTGGACCTTTTCAAATCCTTGGAAAAATTGGGACAGTTGCTTACAAGCTGAACCTCCCTTCCTCTTCAAAAATGCATCCTGTATTTCATGTGTCATGTTTAAAGAAGAAGTTGGGTCAGTACGTGATGCCACTACCTACACTTCCTTCTATAAACTCTCAGGGAGAAGTTTAACCTGAACCTAAAATGATTTTGGAGAGAAGAATGAAGAGGGTAAGAAACCATGTTGCTACTGAAGTATTGGTGAAGTGGCTAGGGGTACCTATTAAAGACAGTACTTGGGAGTTGCTCTGGAAATTGTGTGACCTGTATCCACAACTTGTGTGCAAGGTTCTTTAGAGGAGTGGAAGTCTTAAGGCCTTTAGGTCAAGGACCTTAAAGGGGGAAGGAATGTAAGGGATTGAAAAGAAGGGTTCTGTAGTGTTAAAAGAATTTTAAACAATGTGTTTTGAAGAGTAAGTTAAGCAGTGCATTTTGTGGAAGGTAACGGTATTAACGGCAAGGAAATCGAAACGGGGCGTATTATGCATTAATGAAATGGTGTGTTTTGGAGTTATAAAAAGCTAAGGTGAGGGAAGAAAATGATGTATGTTCTGTGGGGATTTTTTGTGTTATAAACAACTGTGTTTTAATTGTAGTCTAGTAGTATAAAGTCTGAATTCATTGTAAAGACTCTTTGTTTAGAAGCTTAATAAAAGAAAGTCATCTTTGGAGGTTGGCGGTTCCTCAAAAGCCTCTTCCAAGAATCAAGAAGTGGTTTCTTGGGTTTTCTTCTCATCTCTTGTTCATTGTTCTCATCTGTTAGTTTCTTGGGAAGTTTTCTGGGAATTGAAGGAAGCATGCAACAGCAACTAGTTATGCCTGCAGGTCAATGTGCAGTATTGCAGCAACGTTATGGCTCAATATGGTGGTTTCCAGAACTCAAAGGAGGTAACGCCCCGTACCTGGATGGGTCGGAGAATTACTACCTGTCACCTAAAATCATTTCACAACAATACAAATATAATTTCCAAATAATCCATAAACATCAATTCGTCTATTTTAACTAAACATATAAACAACCCCTACAAGATTCTCAATGAGATAATCTAACAAGATAAATTAATAACTCCACAAACTCTTCATAATAATATCAATCTCCTAATAAATCAAACCAAGATACGGAAAATATCTTCTAATAATTACAATACCCTTAGGTACTCAATAAAATTTCCTCAACTAAACCCTGCCCATGTTTCTTAATCTTGATTCCCAGCTAAGCCATCACAATTATCTGAAAAATATTGTGGAGATAAGGGGTGAATTATCAATAATTCAGTAAGCAGAGAACATATACTAATATGTAAACATGAGCCGTTTCACAGAGTTTAGAATGCAAAGCAAAACATTTTTAATTTTAGAGTGCGGAACCAAAACATGTTCTCAAAATATCAGAGCAACAGTTTAGAAATATTTATATTCAAAAATCATTTGGCATAGCATAACTAAACATCATCATCATATCATCTCATATCATATCGTATCAAAGCATCATATCAGAACAAATGTTATGTTTAACCCCTATGGTAAGGTTGTGCTATTCTTAGTGGTCAAACCAGGTAGAAACAGAAGTGAATCTTCCCCTTATTAGTCTCGGAGCCCCGAGTGTGCACACAGGAAAGACCACACAAAAAACTATTTTACTTCCAAAGTGGGTGCACTTAGAGACAGAGAAGTTGATACCAACCATATAACAGAGGCCGCAGTTTTACATCTGTGGTAAGGTCAAAGAAAAACATATCAGAAGGGAGAAGGGGGAAGGGAGGGAGGGAGGGAGTGGCGACACTTGATGGGGAGAAGGGAGGAAGTGATCTTTGGGAAAGGAAAAATCAAAGTGGGTGTTTGTGAGAGTTAGAACAACGTCGGACGTGTTGTAAAAATTAGAACGAGAGGGTTTGACGTCGACCAAAACCCTCGAACAGAGATGGTGTCACATGGCTATTCAATGGAAAGAAAAGAAATAAAAAGAAATAAATACATAAATCTTGAGCTGAGGGACGAACATAGAGAGTAAGGGTAGGTTTGGGGGGTGAGATAAGAATTTTGTGTTTTGTTTTAGTGTTTAAAATATTATGTTTTAATATTATTATTATTTTGGGATTTGAAAAAGGTATATTGTGATTTGAAAAATTTGAATTATTTATTATATTTTGTATGGGGATTTGAAAAATGTGTAATGATGAGATGAGATGAGATGAAAATTTTGTGTTTTATTTGTGCCCCAAACCTGCCCTAAGAGACATGATTACTTAGAGAGAGAGAGTGGGCTTTATCGGCATGAAGAGTAACCGGCAATGGTGATAACTATCATGAATGGCAATGGTTAACAGGGAGGAACGATATGTGAAGCAGATTGTGAGTGAGAATTGGTGTGTGTGTGTGAGAGAGAGAGAGAGAGAGAGTGAGTGAGTGAGTGAGAACAAAGAGTGAGTGAGAGGAAGGCTTACCGTCGTTCACCAACTGCTCTGACGTAAAGGCTTGACGGCGACACAAATTCAGGAACCCACAAAATCGTAGCTCCAACGACGACAAAGAAAACTCATAAAGAGGGAAAGTTTGAGAGTGGGTCTGTTGAGAGAGGTTTGGATGTGAGGAAAAAAAAAACTGCAAAGACGTGGGGGGTTGTATGGGGTGGAAGGCTAACAAGGAAGAAGAAAAGTAAAAGGGACATGAAAACATACCGAAACAGCGCCATTTTGGTCTCCATGGCTGGGCTCTTTGTGGGCTTGGGCTTGATTTTGTACATGTGGCTGTTGTGCATGACCTAGAGTACTTGTCTACATATATATAGTTGATAGTGAGATTGAGATTGATGTGCGGCAACCCTAATATGATCTCCTACATGCATGGGTCTCGTTCTTGGGCTCAAGCCTTGGGCCTTCTGATGGGTTTTAGTAGGTTTCTTGAGCTCGGCCTATAATCATTTAACAAATTAACCCTAACAGGTGAAGCCTTAGACCCAAAATGAGCTCAACACAATATTTGTTGGCTTTTTAAAATAAACCATTAGTCAATTGCCTGTTAAATATGGGCCGCTTGTTCAAAAGGATAATTGGGTTTTAACCAATTTATTAGGCCCAATAAAATCCTTAGTCATCTAAAATGATTTTCTAGGCCCATGGTCTATTCTATATCGTCTAAATACGAAAAAACATATTTACCATAACATCCCAGAGATTTTTACTTTGCTATTTATTTAGTATTATTATTTTATTAGTAATTTAAAGATATTTGAGTGGGATTGTTATTAGGCACAATCAATCGTTTTCGTTTTTATAAAAAGGAAAAAAAAAAAAAAAAAACTCTTGGCTTTTCATTTAACCAATATCGTTTACATTTTGGCTTTTATTGTGTGTGACAATGGAATTTGTGTCTCTTTTTTGTTTAATTAATCTACTCTTTTATCTTAATTTTCTGTTTTCTTTTATTTGGATATATATATATATATATATAAGAAATGATAGTTGCAATCGTAAATGTGCAAGTATCGCGCAGTCACTTCAAAAAAAATAAATAAATACGGAATTTACATGAAAAAAATTAATTTCTCAGTAATGGACCTCATGTTCTTTTTTAAAATGACTGTACGATATTTAGACACTCTATAAATGTATATAGTATTATTCTATATATATATATATATATAGGAGTATATATTCAAGAAGACTAAAGAGGAAGACCACAGCAAAGTGAGGAATAGACCCTTGGTTTTGCGACTGAATATTGTACCTCTCTTTGAATTGAATTGCTCATCTCCAAATAAGAAAAAAAAGGGAAGTTCGGATTGTATACGCGGCTTGATGTCGGTTAGCTAACATATGGAAAAGGAAAACAACACAAGTCTCGTGAGAGGTAATGAAAACCATTTTTTAAGTGTTGGCTTTTCGTCCTTTGGTTCCGTCCGAAACTCGTTACATTTTCATCTACTTTTATTTCATTACAATAAATCGTGATTATTCATTAATTTTTAATTTTTTTTAAAGAATAAAGGATAATTTGATAGTGATGAAACGTGACGTATTTTATATAATGAAATGAAAATAGGATAAAAATGTAATTTGTAATATTATTCTTTTAATAACCTCTATATTAAAATTACAAATTTTTTGGCTAAGAATTATAGAATTTGTCCCTTTAGGACCCAATTCACTCCAAGCATTGACAAAAATGAATCCCATGCATTCGTTCATGATTGCTAAGCAAATGGGTATCAAAAGTAAACGTGGCTCACGTTGTCCATACTTAGATTCTAATCTTTAACTACACATGCACAAGATGTTTATCTCGTGACTCTTATATATATATATATATATATATATATATATAAATATATATATATTTATATATAAATATATATATATTTATATATATGGTCCCCCGTTCACTTCACTTATACTTTTTGTGGTGCATGAAACTTCCTGCACATGAACCTTTTTTATGCACCTATACATCGACCATGGCCACTTGGCAGTATGGTCCTCCAACCCTAAGGCCACGGTAGCTTTTCTTCCAAAGCAAAATATCAAGCCTTTTTAGCCAAAGGTCCCCACAAAGACACATTAATAGAACAAAGAGCAGTGTAGATATGTTTCAACCTTCCCCCTTAGCCTGGAAGTCGTGCACTCTCCTCTTCCAAGTTTCCTCGCACTTGTTGGGAAATAAATCTTATCCTAAATTTCTATTTATTTTATTTCATCTACTTTTTAAACATAGTTCAAATATAAATATTTTTTAAATTAATCATTACAATTTTTTTAAATTTTTAAACAAAAAATAAAAAATAATTCAAAATTTTCAAATTCACAAACAAAAATAATATAATAAAATTATATTCTAACAATAATTTAACTTCATAATATTTTTATTCAACTTTTTCTCTCTTATTTTCTAAAATGTTAAAAATATTTAATTCAAATTATCTCACTACTCTTCACAAACTATCTTACTACTCTTCAAAAAATTATCATCTCATCTTATCTCATCCTTCAAAAGATCTCGGAGAGGACGTAATTTGGATTATGTAGAATCTGTACGGATTGGTAACATTAGTGATATGTGTAAATTAAGCATCTCAATGAAGTTCAATATAAGATATTGTTTGATAGAACATTTTTTTTTAATTATATATGTTTGATAGAACTTACAATATATTAGAAATTCAAATTGACAAAGAGAATGAGAATGGGGGAGACAACATTTGAGGACTACATTTTTATTGTTTCGCAATAAATTGAATACAATCATATCAATATGTCTCTATTTAGAAATGAAATAAAGTAAATATTGTAAAATTCAAATTATTTGATAATTATCCTAATCAAATTTGTCAAATTCTTAATTTAAGGTGAAAAATATTTTAGCCTGATAATTAGAATATCAAATAAGCGCTCATTATTTTTGTTTTGAGATTTAAAAAAATTGAATTGTTTATTTTATTTTATATTGAAAGTTAGAAAAATTGTAATGATTAGATGAGATGAGATGAGATGAAATAATATGATATGTTTTCTAAAAACAAACGATAGAGTCGTGGCCAACAAAGAGTTAATAATTGGCCAAAATCAACAAAAATGCTAACAATAAACCAAAAAATTGAGTCAACATGATAAGGCAAAATATGACATCGATGAGATATAGGACTAAAAACAAAACGCCAACAAAAATAGTCATGGGGATTTATACCATGCGCACAACGACTAAGAACAATTGGGCTAACGAAGATGCACAGAACAATTGGGCTAATCGACATATATATGATTGAACGACAGCGAAAGTTCTTTGAGATAGGTAAAACCAATCGAGTAAAAACAAATATTCCCCACTCATTGTCAATTACCCTCTACTAATTTCGAAAGTTAAATCTAAATGACTAGTTAAGATCAAGCATGACATTAATGAAAGGCCCTAATACCATGATAGAGTTTAGAATAAAATAAAAACTGAGATGATAAAAAGAATTTTTTTTATTTTATTTATAAGTCAGTGTGAATAACACATTTAATAAAGTGTTTATATGACATAATTTGATTTGAAAGATAAGTTTTAAAATTTAAATCTTTACTATTTAAATGATGTGAATGATATACTCTATATATCGACTTCAGGATAAAATAACTCAAAAGAAAATGAGAGATGATAACTTTCACGACAATTTTTTTGTTATTCACGCTAAATTGAATATAAAGCATAAACTAGATCCAATGTGAGTAGGATCATGGAGATTTTGATACAAATTTTTTTTAATTCATCTCATATCATTTTATCTAATAATTATAATTTTTTTAAATTTTACACAAAATATAATAAAAAATTTAACTTTTTTCAAATTCTAAAATAATAATAATACTAAAAAATAAAATTCTAATAATATTTTATTCAATTTTCATTTCAACTCATTTCGTCTCAACTCACTATCCAAACCTCTCCTTAACCACGCTTCCAACTGTTCTGCCAGAATCTATAAGATACTTATAATAAAATTAGAGCGGTGCTACTCTGCTCCTCATAGTAGCCCGCTGCAAGTGACCGCTAGATCAAAATCATATTTTCAATTTTTATTCATATTTATTATCATTTTAAAATATTTTTTAAAAAATATAAAAATATATATATCAATACATTAATAGCAAATTCCTTAATTATTAAGTAAAAAAAAATTAAAATACGTAAGGTGTCAAAATGAGTGGATAAGTTGAATGGACAAAATAAAATTTTCGTAAAATTATATAAATAAATATTGTGAAAATCAAATATCTTGGTATGCAAAAATACTTGATAACTCTATAAAATAAAATCTTTTACCATAATTAGTAGTTACGATTATGTTTAACAGTGTTAAGGCTCATAAACCCACAAACATGTAAGGTCACTTCAAATACAACTTTTCCGATGCACGTAATGTCAGGAGATCCATCGATCATACATCAAACCATATATAACAAATGAGATTAAAGCTGATAGTACATCACATTTCTCCATACCAAAATTTCTTTCTCCTTAGAATCCAAAAGAGAAAAGATATCCTCCCTACTATTCTACAATTTTTCTATAACTTTCTAATAAAATAATATTTTTTTAAATATTTATTTTAATTTTAATTTTGATTTGATGTGTTCAAACTTTGAAAAATATTATTTTATTAAAAAATTGTTGAAAAAATGTAAATGAGTAGTATGGCTATCATTGCTCAATCCAAAAATGAGAGTGTTGCGTGTGAAGCTGCCAATGCAAGTAAAGAGATAAGAAAATGGAGTAAGCTGAGCTCTATATGGTGGTATGGTGGGGAGCTTTTTCCGCGTCGGTACAAATGATTGCTTGGGAGATGGTCCCAAAATGGTGACCCTGCATACGCAACTTGATAAAAACTCCTATTATAGAATACGTGACTCCATCTGGAAATCAGCCTCAACCCCAATCCTGCTTTCTTCTTTTTGTTTTCTTTCTTTTTGGTCTAAATTGGCCAGAGAGCTGAATAATATGCATGATCAGGGGGGGATCGATGCAAAGCACCGCGTATTTGTTTGTGATGGGTGAGTTCTCGGCCCGGATGAAGCCAGCCCCCAGCCGCATCGTAGATCAGTCTATCCTGTCTTTGCGCATGTTTGAGAAAAAGAGTAACAAAAAGTATTGGTATACATGCTCCGAAGAAATGTACAAGATAGAGATATAACTCCATCAACAGTACGTAGGCACCAAATTTTATTTTAATTTATTTTTTGTGGTTAATGCCGACTAAACCTGACCACATCATTTTAATCTAAAATATCTAAAAAATAATATTATATACAGTCGTAGAATAGACGGATTTCATGAAGTTTCTCTAAACGAAAGAATCGAAGCGAAAGAATATTTCCAGATGCTTGTTCATGATCATTATGGAAAGATGGTTGATTTTATAATCACCTAACCAACTCCCTTGTTGGTGTGTTAGTGATTATGTAGTGTAGTGGGTAAGAGTTATTGTCCGTGCCCACCGATTGCTAGTTGAGCTGCTACCATTATTGACAGTACCCTCGTAGCAATGATCGATAATACGTTCTTTTTGACTTACCATGCATTATTAGAGCACTGACAGATATCGGTAAAAGTAATATTTCGAAAAAATGTCTACTAAATTTCTGCTGTATTGAATTAGATTAACGCAATTTATTTAAAAGATAAGCTACAATAACTTTATTTCTAGAATTATATATGAAGAGAAATATAGTATTTTTATTTTAATATTTTTTGTGTTTCTCTTTTCTCTCCTTTTAGTGTAACTTCATTTCTAGAATTACGATATATTTTCTTATTATTAATTATATTTTTGTAAAATAATAATATGAATAAATTTTTTATTAATTACTTATAAAGTACAAAATAATGCAATAATTTTATCTTATAACAAATTATAATATAAGTAATGTTCATCTATATAATTTAATTAAATAAATATTAGTAATAATAAAATAATAATAATAATATTTTATTATTATAGAGAGTATGATAACTAATCTGATTTAAACTTTAAGTTTTGAGTGATTGGTTAAAAGTAAAAAACTTTTATATTAGTCAAATTTTAAAAATTGAGATAATTAATCAAATGTTAATGCTATGACCAAAGGTATTAGATACTCACTAATATTTAAATATTTATAACCTAGTATTCTTATATTATGATAAAAAGATAAGGTTTATAAAATATAATTATAAAAATATTTTATAATTAATGTGACGTAATATAATGTATCGTCTTAAAATTATAATGTAATATATCATGTCAAGCCATGTATATTTATAAGATAGTTCTTTTAAAATTTATTTATATATATATATAAAAAAAAAAAGATAGTTCTTTTATAACTTTTTTAAGGAGCAAATATTTCACAATTCAAAATATCATGCAATTAAAGTTCTTACGTAAATACTATTTTTAAATATAAGTTATAATATAAGTTCCTATGTTTTCACAAATTCCCTATCTTTTCGAATTTAGCAAACTCATCATTACAACTTTTTCAAATCTCAATACAAAATATAATAAACAATTCAACTTTTTCAAATTTCAAAATAATAATAATATTAAAAAATAATATTTTATCATCTCAACTCAATTCAACTCAATTCACTTCAACATCCAAACACAATCTAAATCCTTATGTTTAGAATTTTTTGCAATCAACCCCTATTTGAGTTAAATCAAAGTCTAACCAATTAATTAATAGATAATATTATATACAATCTTAAACTGTGTAGTTTTTGTGTATTTCATTTAAAAAAATAGTGGAGGTCACAGTTAATAAAATAATTTTTCACTTAAATTTTAAATTTATTTATTTTTTATTAATATAAATATTATTTCTATTAATTATATTCTTGACATTTTTAAATAGTAAATAGTAACACACGAGAGGCTTTTATGGACCGTACACGATATACCGTAAAAACTTTTTCAGGTTTTTGTGTTTAAAAGCCTCCCCGTAACTAAATAAATATTGTTTTTCAAATAGATAATTAACTATTTTTTTAATTAGTCAATAGTTTCTTTTTTAGTTTAATAATCTTTATTTATTTTATTTTTCAATTAGTTTTTGACTTCCTACGTAAAGGTTTTAGGAAACTCAAACACTGATTTTCCCGATTAACCTCTTTCTTAATCAAACCATATACACTATACGGTACAGAACGTGATACCGAAATACATAGTATGAGTCTGGTGCGTTTGGTTATCATATTTATTTCAATTTATTTTATTTTTTTTTAATTTTAATATAAAATATAATAAATAATTTAATTTTTTTAAATTTTAAAATAATAATAATATTAAAAAATAATATTTTAATAATATTTTATCATTTCAATTTAACATCTTAACACAATTTAAATAATAAATTCTTAAATTATAATGGGTTAGACAGTAAGGGGTTGTACGGTCATTTTACAAGACACGCCAGCGCTGACGATGCCGTCGTTTCTGGACAACCATTAGTCTACTTCGACGGCAGTTCCCAACACACCGCACACCACTGCTGAGTTTCTCACCATCCCCATTAATTAATCACATTCCCCATAAGCATACATACATCATACATCCATCATTCCACCCACACATGATATATACATACATAGGCGGTCCCTCGTGGATATGACCCGCAACCGAGCCTCTTATAAATCTCAACTCCGTCCTCCATTGCTACTCTTCAAACGATCCTTCTAGCAGATCTCTACGTCGGTCGAATAATTAATTGAGTTTTTGTCATTCTGATTATCGCCAATGGGTGAGGTCTGTCTCAAGTCTCTCTAGCTTCAGCTCTTCGATTATTCATGGGGTTTCCGTATTGTGTTATGTTCTGTTTGACTAACGTTGTCTTTTTTTTTAACTTTCTTTTTCCTCTTTGATTGGGAAAAGCAGAAAGTTCAAGGAGAGAAGAATGAGGGGGAGAAGAAGCCCGCCGACAAGAAAGACGATGGCAAAGCCACCGCCGTTTTCAAGATGGAAATGCATTGCGAGGGCTGCGCCAAGAAAGTCAGAAGAGCTGTTCGTGGTCTCGATGGTATACATGGAAATCCATGACTTTAATGACATTATGTGGTTTTGCTAATTTAATTGTAATCCGATCTTCACTATATGAACTGTGGAGTGGATCCTCTCTCATCGTTCTCTCTAAAAAATTTCAACGCTGAATTGAAACAGAGAATTGTTCCTGTTACGATTCTCAACAAATTCAGCATGATTTGTTTTTGTTTCCAAATTCTAGGCATAAGTTGTTCCTCATTGCGTTGTTGTTGATGATGATCTATGTCAACAGGTGTTGAAGATGTGAAGACAGATTGTGCGGCAAACAAATTGACGGTAACGGGGAAACCGGACCCCGCGGCCATCAAGGAGAGGCTGGAGCAGAAAACAAAGAAGAAGGTGGAGCTCGTCTCTCCGCAGCCAAAGAAAGATGGCGGTGGGGATAAGAAGCCGGAGGAGAAATCGGAGAAGAAGGAGGAGAAGAAGGAAGAGAAGAAGGAGGAGAAGAAACCCCCCAAAGAGGTACACTCTCTAACCTGCGCTTCACAACCGGCCTCTCGTTAACATGCGCCGTTGCCAGCTATGCCATGGCTTTGCACACACGGTGCACTTTAGCTCGCGTGGGGCTGATATGTGAAAAGATTAATTAATTAATTAATTTGGTTACCAACGAGGGCCGACGAGGG
Organism: Juglans regia; assembly: GCF_001411555.2. Taxonomy (NCBI): domain Eukaryota; kingdom Viridiplantae; phylum Streptophyta; class Magnoliopsida; order Fagales; family Juglandaceae; genus Juglans; species Juglans regia. The sequence goes on from NC_049903.1 coordinate 25,960,109, forward strand.
GAGTCTTGAGATAAGTTGTTATTATTCAAATCTGATTTTGTGAACTAATTTTATGAGCGATTTTTCTCATGTGGGTCCAGAGTTCTGTGGTTATGAAGATCCGACTGCATTGTGAAGGTTGCATCCATAAAATAAAGAAGATCATACAGAAGTTCAACGGTGAGATATCACCAAACCCTTTTAATTATTCAATAATTTTTGTAAACAATTTTTTTTTTGGTCGGTTATAGTGATGCAAACTCACCAAACTCCAATTTTATTTGTTAATTTTAAAAAATAAATAATATTTTTCTACTCTTTCCGTTGAGGGCTAAAATATTCTGGAACACCCAGATGATTGGCTAGCTACAATGAATGACATTTACCAATTTATTTCAATTGATGCGGATGCAGGAGTTGAGAAGGTGGAGGTAGATGCGGGGAAGGATCTGGTGACGGCGAAGGGCACGATGGACGTGAAGGAATTGGTTGCCTACCTCAAAGAGAAGCTCAAAAGGAACATCGAGGTCGTCCCGCCCAAGAAAGACGAAGGCGGAGATAAGAAAGCGAAAGAAGCCGGCGGAGGTGGCGACAAGAAAGAAAAAGAAGCCGGCGGAGGTGGCGACAAGAAAGAGAAAGAAGCTGGAGGAGGAGGAGGCGGCGACGGTGGAAAGAAGGAGGAAGGTGGTGGGACAAAGGTGGAGGTGAGCAAGATGGAGTACCATGGATACCCATATGGAGCTCCCATGCACTACTGGCAAGAGGGACAATCGTCGTCGTACGCTCAGAGTTACCCGATGATGGACGTTCAACATCATCAAGGATATGGGATTGTAAACCATGCGTATGCGAACCAAGAGTATGCGAACCACGGGTATGCGAATCAAGGATACGTGGATCATCAAGGATACGGTGTTGTAAATCAGGGATACATGGTGCCGGCGAACCACCCGATGCATGCGCCGCAGATGTTCAGCGACGAGAATCCCAATGCTTGTTCCATCATGTGAGTGAGATAGCAATCGAAACCCAGATCCCCCAAAACTCCAAAAACCAAAACCCGTAGACGAAGTCGGAGTATATACTGTATACTAAGACAAGAAAAGTAAAAAAAAAAAAAATATTATGGAATTTTAATTAGCTTAATGGATGGGTATGGTAGCCGGCTGGTTTGGGTTGTTGGGTTAGGTTGTTGGTCGTTCTTTTGTCATTGTCATCTTCTAAATTTTGTACTAATTTTTTAGAGTAGTCGAATGTAATAAAAAGTATATAATATATTAATGCTCAACCAGTAATGTCAAAAATACGTGGAGTTGGAACGTTGATTATTATGTTTGGCTCCGTGGAATCCACCTGTTAATTTATTTTTTGTTCGTTTCTTTCTTTGTTTTTTGGTCTTTTTTAAAGGGTGGATGAATTAATTTTGGTTTTAACTAATGAGGGGCAGCAAAAAAGCATTGATGGTTTTGATTGAATATTGAATGTGCGTGCGGGGGCCAAGTGGAGGCATTATTGTCATTCTCCTTGTCATAACTGCGACACTATACTGTCTAGTTGTCCCAATTACACTGTCCCAATTACACTGTCTAGTTGTCCCAATTGTAATAGCCGTCGGTTGGTGGTACCAAGTACCGACTTGCCCGGGAGCGCTACCTATGCAAGTAGAGCCAGTATTGTAATCATTCGATGGATCATATTATCATGAATTATTTTATGTTCACGTGATTGTCACATATCTATATTATTTTTTGTACCGACTATAAATAATGTACTTCACTTTACTTTTGTACTACACACAAATAAACACACAATTGATCTTTTAATAAAATAGAGGTTTTATTCCAAACCCTTCAAGTGTTTCTCTCTACTAAGGTTTCACCATTTCTCTGCTGGGTTTGATCTTTACATGGTATCAGATGTTTTTTTCCTTCCATAATGTCATCTCACAAATTTATTTGAGAGGATGCTACATCTCTTTTATTTCTTCACCCTAGTGATAGTCTTGGTGTCATTTTGGTCACTTAACCTCTCATCGGTGATAACTATCATGCCTGGTCTCATTCGATGACGATGGCTCTTTTAGCAAAAGAATAAACTTGGTTTTGTCAATGGATCTATCTCTATGCCTTCGGATTCAAATCCTTTTCTTTCTCCATGGCTCTAATGCAATAATATGGTGATATCTTGGATCTTCATCTCTGTTTTTTCTAAAATTTCGTCTAGTACTTTGTACATTACTACTGATTACGAGATCTAGTCAGATCTTAAGGAGCGTGATGGGCACCAACATAGACCTAGTCTTAAAAATCATTTACAAGTTTCAGATGAGCCAATTATAAGGTAAAGGGCCAAGAAGATCAAGGAAACAATGCAAGGATTGATGTAATCCATTTGGAACGAGTTTAGTAAGAGCCCAATATTCAAGATGGGCTTGAAGGATGAAGATCCAATTTTGTTTCATTTGATAAGCTATGGAAGAGAATAACAACATGACTTAAAGGCTTTGGGCACTTGAAGGCTTTCAACTTGTTTAATTCATTTAAAACACTTATTTTATTAGTTTAGAATAATTGAATTTATTACGGGAATGACTTGAGGGGGCCTATGCAAAGGTATGTTGGAAAATTTATTATTTTATTAAACTAGGGTTTCAAGAGATTATTGTAGCGTTACTGTAGCCATGACGCTGTTCATCCAGGGGCATTTTGGGTAAAAGGGAATTTATTTTAACTAGGGTTTTAATTATGTTTTGGTTTAAATACTCTTTGTAGTCTCATTTTACTAAATTTATAAAATTTGATGAATTTATTCATTGTATGTTGAGTTTTACTCCTCTTGTTCTTAATTGAACTTTTGAACTTATCAAAGGTAAATCACAACATTTGTGGCGTTCTTCCTTGTAATTTGGGTTCTTGAGATGGGTTTTTCAACGGGTCTAGATTTTAATATAATCTAGGTTCTTGAAACAAGTTCTCATCGGATCTAGATTCTCCATCAATTTACTTGATTTTGGCTTTCTTGGGGAGTTTTCAAATTGATTGTGAGTTCAAGAGATTTCATTCTCTCGAGTTCATATCATTTGGTATCAAAGCCAGGTTTTCAATCAAGTCTGATTCTATCTTTTAATTCTTGCATCTTTAATTTTAATTCTAAGGTTTCATTGTTCTAGGGTTGCCAAAAAAAAAATGAAAAGTAGATTGCCGAAATTCTTACGGTTTTTGGTTTGGCTGAAATTTGCATCACCTAGGGTTTAAAAATTCTAGTGTTTCTTGCATCTTTAAGTTTGTCAATTATTGGGAGTGCCGTTTCATTGTTTCTCATTGTCAATTCTTGTGTGTTTGAATTCAATTACTTGATTTTCACAATTGAATATTGTTGTTTGTGATTGAATTAGGGAAGAAAAAGGAAAAGAGAAAAAAAAAATTATTCAAAAGGGTTGAATACAGCTCTAGTTGGTATCTTGTTCTATAATTACTATTTCTCTTGTATAAATTCCTTGAGTCTCGTGTCATTTTATTCCTATCTTATTTCTTGTTCTTGTTTATTGGATCTATATTACTGGTTGAAATAATACAAGATTGTATTGTCTTGATTTTAGTTCAACTAGTTCTTAAAGAACTTGAGTGGGAAAACTATTGAGGTAAAATGCAAGAGAGTGTGAGACTATTATCGGAAAAAAGCCAATAAAGAGTGAAACACGAGTGGAGTACCATTATTCGAGTGTAAACACATAAGAGAGTGCGTGAGGTTTTCCATTAACATTCTTTTATGCAGCACTTTACAATGTCTCACCGGAGTGACTCTTCACCAAAGTGGATGGCAAATAACTCATCATTTATGTTGCAAGACATGCAACAACAGATTGAGCGGTTGAACTTGGTGTTGGGTGAAGTGAGGGATAGTATAAATCATCAAGAAGCAATGATTAGACATATGAAATGTGGGAGAGATAGGAGGCGACGTGAGCCTAGTATTGAGAATGAGTATGAGAATGGAGAGTATGGTAAGGATGAGGAAGCCTAATATCTGAAGTTGGATTAGATAGATATAGAGGTATTAGGCGTGGGAGAGGACTTAGGGCAAAGCCAGGGGGTCAAGATGGAGTAGATAAAAACATTGAGAGCATCAAAATGAAAATATTATTCTTCTAAGGTAGAACTGACCCTGAAGTTTATTTAGAGTGGGAGAAAAGAATAGAGTTGATGTTTGATTGTCATAATTATTCTGAGGAGAAGAAGGTGAAGTTGGTGGTAATTAAGTTCACTTATTATGCGAGTATTTGGTGGGATCAATTAGTGACCAATAGGAGGAGGAATCTTGAGAGGCCTGTAGAAACTTGGAGAGAGTTAAAAGCTATCATGAGGCGGAGATTTGTACCTAGCCACTACTATAAAGACCTCTACCAAAAACTACAAAAATCTTACACAGGGGTCTAGGAGTGTAGAGGATTACCATAAGGAGATGGAGGTGGGTATGATTCGGACTAATGTAGTGGAGGATTGGGAGGCCACGATGGCTAGATTTTTTAGTGGATTGAATAGGGAGATAGCCAATGTAGTTGAGTTGCAACATTATGTGGAGGTAGAGGATATGGTACACATGGCTATGAAGGTGGAGAGGCAGTTGAAAAGAAAGGGTACGTCAAGGTATACTTCGATTTCTTGTACTCCTTGGAAACCAAAGTGGGACAAAAATGATGAAGCTGTAACAAAGGGAAAGATCGAACCACCTAAGGGAAAAGATAAGGGTGAGGCTGAAACCTCAAGAAAAAGAGAGAAAAAATAATTATGATGCCGAGAGTTCAAAAAAAGAGGAGAGTGAAAGAAAAAAAGAGAGTGGAAAGAAAAAAGAGAGTGAGATGAGAATAGAGAATGATGCCAAAACATCAAGAGAAAGAGATAGTGAAAAAGAAAATACAAAGGTAGCCGAGAGTTAAGAAAAAATAGTGGAGCCACGAGAGGAAAAAGAAAGAGAGATTGTGGAGAGAAACAAAAAGACAAAAGTGAGTTTTTATGCTAGGGAAAGCTTTTATACTAACGAATTTAACGACTCTTTGCCTAGTGTTATTGTTTCTTTGTTGCAGGGATATAAAGTCATGATTCCAAGCGGTGTATTTAGTGGATTGCCACTTATTAAGGAGATATAGCACTACATTGATTTTGTGCCAGGTGTGACAATTCCTAACTGACATTTCTTTGAAGAACATGAGTCCTTAATGCACTTGAAGGGACAAGGTAAGTTGAATAGAATGCATGCCAAGTGGGTGCAATTCATTGAGAACTCTCTTCATATATTCAAATACACACAAGATATGAAAAATTTTGTGGTTGATGCTTTAGCAATAAGGTATGCACTTGTCCTCATTTTAGATGCAAAATTGTTGAGACTTGAATATGATAAGAAATTGCATGCTAATGATGATGACTTTGCTAGTATGTATGGAACATGTGAGGAAGCATCGTTTGGTAAGTTCTATAAACTAGATTGGTACTTGTTTAGAGAGAATAGATTTTTTGTGCCTACTAATTTATGCGTAAGTTTCTTTTGTGTGATAGACATGGTGGTTTGTTGGGTAACCTTGGTGCAATGAAGACTTTTGTTGTGTTGCATGAACATTTTTGGGAATATCATTTTCCATTCAATGATGTTGCATGAACGTTTGTGGAAGTATCATTTGTCATTCATTGATGTGTTGCATAAATGTTTGTGGGAGTATCATTTGCCATTCATTGAAATGTTGCATGAACATTTGTGGAAGTATCATTTGTCATTCATTAACGTGTTGTATGAACGTTTGTGGAAGTATTGATTGCCATTCATTGAGTATGCATATAATTGGAGTGGTCATTTTGGTGTAAGGAAAGCTTTCGGTGTGTTTCATGAACGTTTGTGTGAGTATCATTTGCCATACATTGACTTGTTGCATGAACATTTGCGGGAGTATCACTTGCGTTTCATTGAGTTTGCATACTATTAGAGTGGTCATTTTGGTGTGAGGAAAGCTTTAGATCTGTTTCATGAACATTTGTGGGAGTATTGTTTGCCATTCATTGAGTTTACATATAATTGAATTGTTCATGCTACTACTCAATTTTCACCTGAAATTATTTATGGACATAATCCATTTACTCCTTTAGATTTAATACCTTTACCAATTGATGACAAGAGTATCTTGGATGGACTATTCCAAATTCTTGAACAAATTAATGATAATGCATATCAAGTGGATCTTGCAGGTAAGTATCATGTTTATGCTATTTTCAATGTTAGTATCCTTTTCCCCTTTGATCCAGGTGAAAATTCGAGATTGAATCCTTTTGAGGAGAGGGGGAATGATAGGCACCAACATTAACCTAGTCTTAAAGATCATTTGCAAGTTTCAGATGAGTCAATTACAAGGTCAAGGACCAAGAAGATCAAGGAAACAATGTAAGGATTTGTGCAATCCACTTGGGACGAGTTTAGCAAGAGCCCAATATTCAAGATGGGCTTGAAGGATGAAGATCCAGTTTTGTTTCATTTGATAAGCTATGGAAGAGGGCAACAATATGATTTAAAGGCTTTGGGCATTTGAAGGCTTTCAACTTGTTTAATTAATTTAAAGTACTTATTTTATTAGTTTAGAATAATTGAGTTTATTACTGGAAGGACTTAAGGGGGGCCTATGCAAGGACATGTTAGGAAAGTTATTATTTTATTGAACTAGGGTTTCAAGAGGTTACTGTAGCGTTATTGTAGCCGCGTCACTGTTCATCCAGGGGCATTTGGGTAAAAGGGGATTTATTTTAACTAGGATTTTAATTAGGTGTTGATTTAAATACTCTTTGTAGCCTCATTTTAGTAAGTTTATGACATTTGATGAATTTATTCATTGTCAGTTGAGTTTTACTCATTTTGTTCTTAATTGAATTTTGGAACTTATCAAAAGTAAATCACAACCTTTGTGACATTCTTCCTTATAATTTGGGTTCTTGAGACGGGTTCTTCAACGGGTCTAGATTTTAATATAATCTAGGTTCTTGAAACGAGTTCTCATCGGGTCTAGATTCTCCATCAATTGACTTGATTTTGACTTTTTTGGGGAGTTTTCAAATTGATTGTGGGTTCAAGGGATTTTATTTCAACAGATTCATATCAGAGCGTTTTTCTCAGATAAATGGTCTTTGCATTTTTCAGTTGTAGAAGTCTATTTATGCTCTTTCTCAAGGTCAACTTTCTGTGAGTAATTATTTTACTCGGCTTAAGGCCTTTGGGATGAACTAACTAATTACAAGCCTATTCCTGCTTGTTCTTGTGGAGCCGTACGTATGTTGAACTCCTATGTTCAACAAGAGCGTGTTTTATAGTTTCTAATGGGCTTGAATGAGTCTTTTGCACCTGCTTGTGCACATATCTTGCTTATAAAGCATTTGCCTCCTCTTAATAAAGTGTTTTCTCTTGTTTTACAAGAGGAACAACAAAGAAAAATTTACTCTATTTCTCTACCTTCTGTTGATTCACATGCATTTGTTTCTCAAATTGATGGAACTAGATCTATTAAATCCTTTCCTAAGAAGGATAGACTAATGTATAAACATTGTGGGATTATTGGTCGATTGAAAAATATTACAAATTGCATAGTTTTCCCCCAGGCTACAAACCTAAGCAGAAGCAAGAGTTTGTGGCCAATCATGATGTCTTTAATGATAGTAATTCCTCGGTTGCTTCTCCTTTCTCTTTAACTGAGGCTCAGTATCGACAAATTTTGTCCATGTTTCATCCTCCAAACAATGTTGATGAGGCTCCTCCAGTTGTAAATGCAGTTGTTTCAAATTCCTCATTTTTTGGATGATTTTTCCTCATAATAATACTCACTCTGTTTTTTCTACTATTCAATCTATTGCTTTTGATTCAAATATTTGGATCTTAGATACAGGGGCCATTGATCATATGATTCCTTCTATTGATTATTTTTCTTCCATTACCAGTTCTAAAATGTTTCTGTTAAACTTCCTAATGGTCAATCTGTATCTGCCACAACTAGGCTCTTCTGTTTCTAAATCTAATTTTTTTTTCCAGTACATATACTGCTTGCTTACCTGATAATATGCCTTTACACACTTGTTCAGTTTCGCCCAAATGCTCTAAATATGAGATTTGACATAATAGATTTGGTCATCCTTCTAATTCTAGGATGATGTTTGTGAATAAATTTGTTCTACAATTAACTGTTCTATGCAATCCTTGTATGATTTTTCCATTAGCTAAGCAAAGAAAATGACATTTTCCTAATAGTGTTCATCTATCTGCTGCTCCCTTTGATCTTGTATATTATGATGTTTGGGGCTCATATTATGTTCCTACTGTTGAAGGTTACAAATATTTTTTAATTATTGTTGATGATTCAACTCGTGCTACATGACTTTATCTTCTCAAGCATAAATATGAGGTTTCACATATATTTCAGATTTTTTATAAGATGGTTAAAACACAATTTTATCTTAGAATCAAAACACTTCACGTTGATCATGGCACAATTTTTTTTTTCTCTCATTTTCTTCGTGCTAAAGGTATCGTAAATCAACACAATCGAGTTGAGACTCCACAACAAACACTACAACAAATGCAGTCTTCTGCTGCATTTTGTTTTTTGAAGGACATATTTGGTCATAATTTGGCAACAATTTGCAATCAGGAGTTTATTTGCCTTCGATTTAGTAGTTTGTTGGAAATAAGAACTTTCCGTAGATGCGTCACTTTCCGTAGATGCCAATGGTTTCTATTATGCAGCGATTAGCCCTCGACGGAAATGTGAAATTATAAGAACTCACGTGTTAAGCTATTGCGGTGAATATAATGTTGCCATTAAAAGCCCTTTGTAGTGTTGTTATTTACTGCAAACAAAGTTGTTGCAACAGGAATTATGTATTGCAACAAAAACGTTAAGCACAAAGATTAGATTACTTGTTGAGGGGATATTTTTTCGCCGCAAAAAATAATTTTACTGATGCTACGAATTCGTGAACATATAACGACGACAATTTTCACCACAAAAAAGTATATATAAATCCCAACTAAACGACAAAATAGATCACTCTTTGCCTATTTTCCCCCAATATATTTCTTGATTTGCTTCGTGGACGACATAGGGCATATCGACAACTTTGGCAGCTGCCACTCCTGCTCCCGTTAGCCTCTGCAAAAGTCGTCGTCTCCTCACTAGTAAAAAACCATCCGACCCTTTCTCTCCTCTGTCTGGTCATTGATGCTCTCTCTCTCTCTCTCTCTCTCTCTCTCTCTCTCTCTCTCTCTCTCTCTATCTCTATCTCTATCTATCTATCTATCTATCTACAACTCTTAGTCAAACCCAGCTTAATGCTCTCCCTAGGCTGCCCCACCGTGATTCGGTAGCCCCATCGTGTCGGCAAATATTTGTGGGGCATCTACAATGCTTCCACCATTTCAATTCACAAACGATGTTAGTGGTGGTTCCATTTCTGCCGAATCAATCATATTCTAATAATTCTATCTATCTTAAGGCATTATCCGTTTTACCAATTTCAAGTAAATAATACCTGAAGTATATCTGTATTACCTATAAGAGATCCATGTAGATTTGAAATGTGGATTGGTGATTAAGATTACAAGAGAAATAGCATGGAGAACATAAAAATTAAGAGAATGTACAAAAATCAAATGATTTTTGGACTAAAAGAGGGCTTTGCTATTGACCCAATATTTGAGATAATTTAGACAATTAATTAATTCATTTTTGTTGAGGCATATTAATTGTATCGTAGATCTATACTCCATCAATGAAATTATATTAGAACTTTATTTCTATCCCTAGATGAATTGTCATTAAACACATGTTCTGTAATTGAGTTACGTGAATGCACCAATGAATTGACTGTTTCCAATGTGATCAAAAGAATTACAATCACATTGAATAGTGGAAGTGGTTAACCAACTAATGTGGTCTTCCAGTTTTTGTCTGTTGATGATAGACTGAAATAACCCAAATAGTAGTATTTTCATATTGGTCATGTCTTTTACTCATGGTATATTATAGAACACTATACCCGCATAGCCTAACATGTCAGAGAAAGCATTGGTCTATACCATTCCAAGATGAAATCCTTTTCCGTCTATACCATTGGTCTAATATTAGATAGAATTCTATCTAAAAGCATTGGTCTATGCTTTTTCGAAAAAGCATACTGTCCATATCATCCTACAACGCTAATATTGATTTTCTGAGGTTCTCATGATTTTAACACGTGACTTATAGAGATTGAAGGACTTCTCTGTTGTCTAATTCAATTGAGAGATCTGTCCATTGTTTATATCCTCGTAATGTCAAGTGTCTTATGTGATGTATCAGAGAATTTCTCTCAAGTTCTATGCTTCTTATATGTTTTTGGCATGTTAGTCATATACCAAATTATTAGTGACATAAAAACATAGTTTTTGAGAACATGTGTTTGAAACCATTAAATTCCTTTTTCTTATATTGTTTAATTATCATTTTTAGCAACCTATATGAATTATTTCATTGATATGCTCAAGGTTTTTTTTTTCATTTCGCTTAATCGATTGAGCTGAGAAATGGACAAGAATTGGATACACATGCCAAACAGGTTTACTTCACGTGAATATGGTAAAGGGATTAATAATCTCCTCACCATGGAAAAAGCCCATGCACCTGGAAGAACTACCATCAAGTATCCATGTAGGAGATGCCGTAATAACCTATTCCTACTAATCAATAAAGTCAAAGATCATCTATTTACAATAGGTATTGATCCAAGTTATACACATTGGATATTTCATGGGGAGGGTGAAAGTTGGAGTGTGAATTCGTTAGACGATGATGACGAGTTGGAGTGTGAATTCGTTAGACAATGATGACGATACACATAATGAATCTCATAATTTTATTGATGATATGGATGAGATGATAGAGGACACCCGAGCTGCATCATTCATTGACCATGCATTCGGTGAAAATGGTACTACTTCGGAGTCCACCTAGAGTGATTGGCAATCAAAAACATTTAACCAATTGTTTAAGGATGTGAGATGTCCTCTTTATCCAACTTGCGAGAAGTTTTCTAAACTCTCATTTATAGTCAAGTTGCTTCTTATCAAAACTGCTGGTGGGTGGACTATCAAGTCATTTAATATGGTTTTACAATTGTTAAAGGCTGCTGTTCCAGACATCCAGAGACCTAACTCATACCACGAGGCCTGACACTTAGAGCGTGGTTTGGAACAACAACCTTTAACAATTGTAAAACCACCTAGCCCCAAAGCAGCAGGAAACGACATCGATGTTTATTTGCAACCTTTAGTGAATGAGCTCAAAGAGTTATAGGAGGATGGTGTTGATAGCTATGATGCATCAAAGTCTGAACACTTTCGCTTATATGCTGCGCTTACTTACATGACTTTCCTGCATATGCCTATCTTTCTAGGTGAAGCACAAAAGAAAAGATGGCTTTCCCGTTATGCAATGAGGATACAGATTCCATGTAGTTGAAACATGATAGAAAATATTGTTACATTGGTTATTGTTGCTTCTTGCTACACTTTTGTGCTAGTAGTAACTACTTTTTTTTTTTGTCCTACACTTTTGCTACACTTTTTTGATGAAGTTGTTGTGGGGAGAATGAAGTAGCAGCATGACTTTGTCGAAGATTCTATTGTTTTCAAATACTCTTGTTGAAGAGGGTGAAGGAAGCTGATGGAGGTAATGATAATAAATTTTTGTTGCAAATTTATTTCTGATCACTCGAACTTTTGTTAGAAGTTCATCCCAAAAAATAGTATGTATTTTAAATGTAATTAGTAAAAGGGAGGGAAACTATTCCTATTTTATTGACGAATGAAATAGGAATAGTAAGAATAGGGATACTACATGTATTATCCAACTTTGACAGGTCATGTATGACTCATTCAGTGATGACATATATGTTATTTATAATCAAAGTGACCATATATAATTTTAAGTTTCTAATTTTGTTCATAGCTTTACACTTTGATAGGCTGACATGTTGTATAATCTAACTGGATTAGAGTACTTAATGCAAATGTTGTTGGGAGTTTCAAAATTTGCATGGTTGACCTGCTGCATGGTTTTAAACTATGACCCTAATATTGACTGCATGCTATTAAATTATATAGGCGGTAACTTGCTTGGCCAGTTTTGAATTTATAACCTATGATGCATAGAGAACAATTCTAAATTATTTAATGCAAGCATTTTTAGGTTTGGTTTAATGATTTATTGTTTGGAATACACGTGTTTCCTTAGATCAGAACTATAGTTATAATGCTCTAGATGAATAGTTTGGTAATGTACGTTGACCAATTGTATAAAACCACACTTTAAATGAAATTACTGCTATTTTACACAGGGTTCTTGTATAGGCAAAGCACATATGGAACAAGTTGGTATTCCAGTCAAGGTGGTACACAAGAGGTTGGTCATGGCCTTGTCAACATAAGGTAAATATAAACTTATGACTTTCAAATAATCTCATCATTATATGGATTAGAAAATGCCATTAATTTTTAGCTTGTAGATAAATGACATGTAGCCTCTTCACTTGCTTCTACTCAACATAACTGAACAACAAATAAATCCGACCAGCAAATGGAGGAAAATCATGGATGACTTTTTTAGGTGATGGAGGGAATTTTGTAGACTATTTTAGATTGAAGGAATATAAGATAAAATCACATTTTTTTACTTGTTTGGCCATTGCAAGTACTTCATGATGCATGATGTTCCAATTCAATACTGCGCGCTAATGGTATAGGGATATGGTCATGTATAGGGATGTACATGGGATTGCATGCTAATGTATACGTTTAGGATGCATATCCAATTCAGTACTTCATGGGATATGCATGCTAATGGTATAAGGATAACCATAACTTATTCTAGGTTGGTGGTTATATGGAATTGGATGCATGACATGATATGATTTGATGACATTGATGTGTATGCCTTAAAGGTTGCCTTATCCATAAACAAAGCAATCTCTACTAAACGGGAACTCCATCAACAACTTACCTCTCCACGCGGTTGTATAGAAAAATATAGGTCTTAAAGGTTGCCTTATCCCTTTCGCGGAGGAATGTGGGTCGTTTCTTAGCCACTCGAAGATAAAACTTACCTTCCTCGTATGTGTCAATAGACGAGAGTGGGTCCAGTAACATACTGCCCAAACAACTTACCTCCCCACGAAAGATGATAGGTGAGCAGGTGGCTCAGCCTCCTTGTTTGAGAGAGTGGGATCAGCCTTATGGCTACCCTAATCACTTACCCCGACCTCCGCAGCGACAAAGTGTGGGATCAGTACCAGCTTGACCCAACCTACCCTTTCCTGTGATGTCAACGGGCGAGAGCGGATTCAGTAACAGACTGTCCGAATAACTTACCTCCCCAAGAAGGATGATAGGCGAGCAGACAGCTCAGCCTCTTAGTCTGGGAGAGCAAGAGCAGCATTGAGGCGGTCCGAATAACTTACCCCCTCATGTTGAAGGAGAGGTCAGCCAACTGCTGTCCGAACTTACCTCCCTACGGGGGCGTATAGGGAAGGTAGGCCTTAAGGTTGCCTTATCCCTCTTGCGACGGAGTGCGGGTTAGTCCTCAGCTACTCGACATTAGAAAGTTTTACCTTCCTCGTTAGCATCAATGGGTGGGAGCGGGTTCAGTAATAGACTGCCCGAATGACTTTCCTCATTGAGGGATACTATAGGGAAAGGTCGGCCCTAGGATGGCCTTATCCCTCCCGTAGAGGAAAGCGAGATCAGTCTCAAGACTACCAGAATAATTTACCCTGGCCCCCATCGCAGTGAAGGAGCGGACCAGACACATCGTTGTCCGAATTACCTCCTCGGGGGAGAAAGAGGCAGAATGGCATGAGGCATTCTGACCTCTCCCCGACGGAGAGCGGGTCGAGTCTATAGACCGCCCGAATAATGAAGAAAAAGACACAGACATTAGCAACATAATCTACATTAACGGGATCACCATTAGTAGCTTACCTCCCACGAGGCGAAAGGGAAATGTAGGCCTTAAAGGTTGCCTTATTCCTCTTGCGTAGGAGTGCGGGTTGGCCCTTGGCCACCCGAAGATAAAATCTCCACCAAAGGAATTTACTTCAACAAAAGAATCTCCAACAAAAGAACCACCACCAAAGGAAACTCCACCAGCTCCAACCTACCTCCCCACGAGGCAAAAGGGATGAGTCATGCCAAAGGCGGCTCTATCCCCCTCGCGGAGGAGTCCGAGTCGGCCTTCGGCCACCCAACATATTTATCAATGGAACGTCCTCTCCAGTAACAGAATGTCGAACGGATAGCGCCTCAGACCCTCATCGCATCTAGGCAAAAACAGCTCAAGTTTGCAAATTCACTAACAGGTTTGACTTGTGCAACATCTTCTACTTACCTTCCCGTGAGGGTCAATAGGCGGGACCAGCCCTAGGGTAGCCCGACCTGCCTCACGGCAAAGTGTGAGTTTAGTCATTCGATTGCCAGAAATTACTTATTGGCGCAGCATCTCCTACTTACCTTCTTGTGAGGGTCTACAGGCGGGACTAGCCTTGGGCGGCTTGGCCTACCTCACAGCGAAGTGCAAGTTCGATCTTTCGACTGTTCGACATTACTTATATCGGCAGAATCTTCATCTGCAAAATATTTATAGGCAGAATCTCCATTTACAAAATGTTTATTAGTGGGATCTTCATTTACTAAATATTCATCATGAGGATCTTCATCTGCAAAATATTTATCAGCAGGATCTTCATCTTCAAAATATTTATCGGCAGAATCTCTATTTGCAAAATGTTTATCAGTGGGATCTTCATTTACAGAATATTTATCGACGAGATCTTTATCTACAAAATATTTATCGGCAGGATCTTTATCTACCAAATATTTACCAGTGGGATCTTTATCTACAAAATATTTATCAGCAGGACCTCTATCTACTAAATATTTATCGAAGGAATCTCCGTCTACAAGGTATTTATTGGCGGAATCTCCATCAAATGAATCTTCGCAAACAGAAACTAACATTCTTATAATGTAGGAATGAGCAAATGAAAAGAAAAGTTAAAGGAGAAATTTCAGGACAAAGTAAAAAGAAAGAAAAATGAGAGATAAAAGGCTCAGCGGGGTGCAAAATAGGAGTGACAAATGAAAAGGCGACTGAAGAACATGGGGGAAATGAATGTGGCTAAAGGAAATAGGAGTGAAAGGAAATGCATAAGTAGATGGGAAAGGCGACAAAAAGAAGTAGAAAAGGAAAAGGAGATTAAAGGAAATTGGAACGACAAAGTGACAAAATAAAGGCTCGGCGGGGTAGAACCCCACCTAAGGACGGACCAGCGGGAAAAAACAGACTATGAAATAAAAATTGGACAAGTTCTATAGGAATTGACGGGGTAATGTAAGGGGGTTTTTCCCTCAGCTTGTAGAATGTCATAGGCCCAACCATTGAGGGGGGACTCACTAGAAAATAGAGTATGAAAGAAGGAGAGGGGATAAGAATAGACTAAGGTAGAGGGTGTCAGGAGGCATGAGAAAGCAATGTCAACATTGGAAAAGAGGAGAAGTGACATAAAATAAAGTGTAAGGTGTTTGGAGAGAAAAAGTATGGAAGTAATTTAAACCAAGTGGGAGGCAGGCGAGGCAATGGAAACCTAAGTCAAATCTTTCGACTACTTTTGATTGGGGGAATTTCTTCTTCATCCAGAGAGTCCCAGAGAGAACTTCTACTTCAGTAAATAGCTCTAAAACTTCCATTGTACAGAGAGAAATGAGAGGCTACGAGAGAATGTAAACAAGCTTATTATAGTGGAATCTCCACTCCCCAAACCCTCGTGGACGAAGGCCTAATGCTGAACAACGTAAAATCTGTGTGTTCATCTCTTTATTTCTGCATTTAAATATTGTTCATTGATCGTCAAGGATGTACGAACTGACACCATATAGCCGCACTGGTCCATTGCCGAGGGCTCACACATAGCATCGATCGAGGCCCATCACTAAGGACCCGAGTTGCCGGGGCTTGGCCTAAGAGCATGCGAAATACGACATCAACAGTTATTAATATAAAAAAACTATTTAAAAAATCATAAAAATTAAAAAGCTCAAAGAAAAACAAACTAAAATGCATATATACATAAAACTAAAAACTAAAATTTAAAATGTAAAAGAGAAAATCAAGTTTTGTAAAAGCGAAAAAAAAAAAAAAAAACTTTCTTTTTGGGAGGCTGTGGTGTGGGGCAATCCCAACCTTTCTCTTAAGCCATCTCTGAGCGGCTAGACTGAGCCTCCCAAAAGTGGCTTGAGGTAAGAGATTAAGGTTAGGATTGGATTGAAAAACACAATATTTATTGTTGCTAATATATTTTGGCCTTCATTACTCTTAAGTTTAATTCCTTTTGGTAAAATAAATTTCTTGCAATCTTTTTGAAAATAGTGAGATTTATCATAAAAAAAAGTGAATTGTATGCATCTCATTTTCCTTTTAAAAGGTCTACATAGAACTTATACGCACTAAAATTGTGTAAATTATTTTAAAATAAGTACAAAAACTAAGAGAAATGATAGTTTGTAGTTATGAGTACGCAAGCGTCATGTAATTACTTTGAAAAAAATAAATAAATATGAGATTTACAGGAAAAAAATTAATTTTTTAATAGTGGACCCACTCATTTTCAAAGTGACTTGTCATTTGCGCACTCCACAACTATATGTAGCATTACTCTAAAACTAATTAGTTTCTTAAGAATTTTGTATTTTTTTTTTTTAATTCTTTGAATAAAGATCAGAAAAAAAATCCAATCATTATAAGGATAAAGAAATCATCCAATTGCATGCATCATCTAGCGTAAGGGTGTTCATCCGGGTTCCAACCCGGGAACTCAGGTATACCCAAACCGGGACCTGGGTTTCAAACCCGGGCCGAAACCTAGACCGGGTTAGTCCGGGTCAGACCCAGGTTGGAACTCGGGTAGATCAGGGTTTTTTAAAACTCGAAAATCCGAGTTTCGGGTTGTACCAGGATTTTTTTTTATTATATATTATTACTTGTACTTCAAATATTTTGTCTCGATTTAGAATTTCAAATCATATTCTCAATAGAAAACCGATATAAATCTCTTTTAGTCTTACTTCTTAATACAACATAAGCCTATAAATAATTAATTAACTTTTTAACTAAATGCATGTAAAAATAAATAAATCAATATTCATCATGTAAAATGCATGCAACATACAAGATGCAATCAAGTACATATTACATTGTTTGAACTAATTTGCTAAGAATATTACAAAACACATACATTGCTTTAATCAAACTCTAATACAACAAATTGTTTGTAAAAAATCAGAAAATTTTCCATCAATTAGCTCTTCTTCCAACAATTATAGGATAACTCTCTTGGTTGAATTAGAAACTAGTATTTGATGTTGTTGCACGCCATATGGGAAATGAGCATTTGTTACAACCTGTACAAACTAGAAGCAATATAATAGGTGTACATAAACCTGACAAAAATAAAACTCTAAAAATCTGGACAGAACCACAATGACAATGGCATCTCAGTTTCATGCATGAATGGATTCTCAATCAAACCTCTTTCAAGTCCATTTTCCTTCAACCCCACCACTGTCTCCATCATTATTAATTAGAAGGCTTTGAGCATTTGGAGCTAACAACTTTAAATGTTGAGCTCAATCCCAACTAGATGCTATAAAAGGGAAAAAAACCTCCTTCCTTCCAATTGCAATCAGCCCTTAATTTATTGCAGCCTGGTTCAAACAACTAGCCAAAATCCATGCCCTATGAGCCTATAGACCAGAATGGTGGCATTATTCAGTCAGGTAAAACATATGGCTCGGAGTGATGTGCACTGTTGTACATACCTCACACTGTACATACCTTTTGACAGCTTGAAACTTTTGGCCATGACAAAGACGTGTGTAAGAGAAATTAACATTTCACTTTAATGAGTACCAAACAAACAGGAAGCAACAAGCCCTACCATGTATATATTATTGCTAATCGAATAAATCTCAACCTGCTTGCCAATTTTTGAGCTTTGGGAGTACATAACAACTCACAAAATCTTCTTCCATCTGTTATTGAGTAATAAAAACCACCAAACACAAAATAATAAATAATCAAACACAGATTATGCAAAGATATAAAGAAACACACATATAAAGGAACATAACCGACAAAAAAGAAGAAGGTAAATATGCTGCAATGTTCCTGTTGGTATGTAGTAATCTTATTAGGATGTATAAGTGTATTACATGATTATAAGTGCACTTTCCAGAAAAGTGAAAAGTCTTGTGCTTGCTGAAGCTAATGGAAATAATTCTGGTTGTTTCCAGGATGATTTAATAGTGATTCATAACTTACTGTCATGGATTTTCTCAGCCATGAAACTTTAAAAGTATTTAGCTTTCTTTTTAACTTTTTTCTTTTTCCTAGATAAAGAGCAGACCATATACACAATAAAAGGAGGGGTTATAGGAGAAAAACAATTAAGTTTGGTATTGAGTCATAGACAATACAGTAAATAAAAGGTTGCATGCATTCTTTCTTTTGGTTCTCTGATCTCTTGAGCATATTTAAAATTTTAAACTCTGGCATTTTATGGATCAATATTTTAAACTCTAGCATTTTATGGTTCATTATATGGCAAAAACAGAATAGTCTCAACTTTGGTCATATCATTTTGGTCAATAACCTTTTAAGTGGGGATTAAGCATATCATTTTGGTCAATAACAGAATAGTCCCATAGTCCATGATATACATAATACCCATGTTTGTTAGATAACAGTTGTTTCATCCCATAGTCCCTTTTTTTCCTTCCATGTTGGGGGAAATAAACAAAGTGTAAATCAAATCAAGACCTGAAGGAAAAAGACAGTGTGTGAAAGGTATTAGTGCTAACAATTAAGGCATTAAAGAAAAATTCAAAGTTGGCATCTCCTTATAGGAACCCCAATCACCGAACCAAACAAGTAAAGGCAAACCCAGAAATCTTAAGCAAAATCAAGCTATTTTAGCCAACAAAATCAACATAATTAATGAAAACAGAAGCAATTGACGGAAGAATTCAAGAAAGTCTTACATGCAGTTTTGGACGATGTTACAGACACCAAACCTTTTGATATTGCAGTGCTGCTATGCCTGAGTGTGAGAGAGAGAGAAGGGGGGGGAGGGAGAAGCGCAGAGGAGATGAGAGAGAGAGAGAGAGGTTGAGAGTTGAGTTGAGAGTCGACTTGAGAGCTACGGCGCAAGGGAGAATAGGAGATGAAGATGAAGTCCAGAGAAGAACCCTAATGACTCATGCCCGTCGTTTTGATGCCTATAATTTTTTTTTAAAACTCGAGTTTCTCGGGTTTTAAATCCGGTACCCAACTCGGGTGGATTCGGGTTAAGTCATGCGGGTACCGATCCGGGTTTGATCCGAGCCGAAATTCGAGAAAAAATTTGATCCGAATGAACAGTCCTAATCTAGCGCGCTTATATAACAAGGGAGTTATTGCTCTATAAAAGTCTACGATTAAGACAGGCGATAAAGGGTGATCTTATAATTACCAATACCTCTGTCGCAGGTTATCTTTTCTATACCTTCCCATCCCTAATCACCAGCTAAAAATAAAATAAAAAAAAAAAATCTCAAACGCAACCATTTGTGCAGAGAGACGTGTATGAGCTCAACGCTCTGTGCCCCTACACAATAAAACTTCGAAATTCAGGTAGTTGTATCTTTCAATAACGTTAAAACAAACCTCGATACAAAAGACAGACTCACTCGATCTTGTTTTTCTCATGCCTGTCAAATTATTTTTATATTCTAGATCTCTTCCAAAGCTAGTACTCAAATCAACGAAAGATACAGAAAGCAATGCATTATTGATGCACCTGTACCTATTGAAGAATTATTTTCATTTTTAATAATTCTTCGTATATTCATAGAATATATTTGTAGAGTACATAAATATAATATAATTATTTTTAAAAAAATAAAATTTATTATTAAAAAATTATTATTTTTTTATATGAATCTTATATTTATTCACTTTTTTTAAAGTGATTACATGATATTTACATATTCACAATTACAACTATTATTTTTCTTTTCTTTTATTTTGATCTCCTCATGCTTACTATTTTGTAGATTTAGAGTCTGTTTAGAAATATAATTATTATTAAATATTTACAGATTATTTTATTATTATTTATAAATTATAAATTATTATATATTTTATTGTTATTATTTGCAAATAATCTAAAATATTCTTAACGTAAAAAAAAAAAAAACCCTTACTACAGTATTCAAACAGAAAATCAAAGAAGCCGCCATCCACTGTTGTTGGTGCACATGAGCGAGGAGACTGGATAGACATCTGTAGCTGTTGGGATTCCACGTCATCCCCTATGTCACGGCTGATAAAATGAATGAATAAAAGAAGAGAATTATGGGGGTCTAGAAATTAGAAAATTAGGTTGGCTGACTACGGCATGCTTTCCACCTTGATGGCCGTTGATCGATCTGGTTGGATTTTAATTCGCTAAACCGGCCCATAAATATTCTCATGCATGCATTAATTAATAAACATATAATAGTACTGATAGAGTCATGAAAAATGCCATTCGCATGCATGAGAAGTGCACGTATTTTTAAAATAAACAAACACACAAAATATCAGTCCTAACAAGTTTGTTAAAGGAGCAGGGATAAGCTTCGGCCAGATCAGCACAAGTCTTTCCCTCGTGAGCACGTCACTTTTTTTTATTAAAAAATAATATTTACAATCATAAAATATGTAAATATCATATATTTATTTGAAGTGAATAAAAATAAGATTTATATAAAAAAAAATTAATTTTTTAATAATAAATTTTTTTTTTTAAAAGAATGTACAATATTTATATAATTTATAACTGTATCTAGTATTACTTTTTTTAATTATATTATTGACATAATCAAAACTCATCCAATTGATTTTAATCTATTTGACAACAAGAATTTCATAAAAATACACAATATTGAGGCTTGGCATTTTGCTAGCTAGTTGTGGGCTAGACTGGAATGCTCTTTTTTTATACATATATATCTGCCTATACTTAAAAGTGCGTATAATGTTACTATTCATTATTGTTCATCGTGAACAGTAACTCTAAATCTGCCGGTTTTTTTTAAATCTTATCTTATCTTATCTTATTACTATTCATCAACTGTATGATGAACGATGAACAGTAAAGATTTTTTTTTTTATTCGTGTGAATGCCAATGTGCGACGTAATACCGCAATCGTGCATAGGGAATGAGAGAGAGGAAGAAAGAAAAAGTGAAAAAAATATTGATTTTTAAGTTTTAAATGATCAATAAAGAAGTTGTTTTTTTTTTCTTCGCATGTTTTTTTCGCATATCCTATTACTGTTTATTATATCATACACTAAAAATCAACTTTAATTTATACAATACTAATTTTTTATCATTAAATAAATGATGAAATTTTACTGTACATTTTTAAGAGAAAAAAACTATCTAATTAATTTGAATTTTTAATATAATTTAAATTTCATAATAAATGATGAACATAAATAAATAATAATTTTATTCTTATACATTAGACTATTTTAATATTTGAAATTACACTTTATTTTTTTCTTCAATTTGACAGATGTGGCAAACGTGCTTTTTTTTATCAATTAGAAAATCTTACGCCATACAGGATTTTACACAAGTACCACTAATTTCAAAATAACCAAGCCATTTATAAAATACTAATATTTCATCATTAAATAAATAATGAAATTTTGTTAAATATTTTTAAAAAAGTATAACTATATAAATAATTAGAGTTTTAACATAATTTAAATATGATAATATTCTTAATTAACTAAAGAGAACTGCTACAACTAATAAAAAAGTAACCTGAAAATATGTCATGAATATGTATTTCATTTTTTTATTTTTCTTTTCTTTTTTTCATGTATTTTTTTAATCATCATAAACATTTTTAAAAAAATAAAAAATTTACAACATCATTGGATCAGGAGGGAATTGACAATCTATCTCTTCTCAAACAAAATTATTGAGTTCGAGGAAGAGATTAATAGATTCTTAGGTTTTCAGAAACTTTTATATATTTTTTAAAATATTATTTAAATATAAAATATTTTTTTATTTGTTAATCTAATCATTACAATTTTCTTAAATATAAATTTTTTAAATTTAAAACAAAAACTACATTAAAAAATTATATTCCAATAATATTTTAACTTTTATAATATTTTTATTTTAACTTTTTTTCTCTCATTTTCTACAATAAAATAAAACATCTTAATTCAAATAATTTTATATATTACTATTCACAAACCATGTCACTACTATTAATACATCGATCCAAATCATATCTAAGGATATGATGTCTACGTGTGTTGTTTTTTGAAAGACGAGGCTGCTGCTGGTACATTAAAATTTTTAAGATTTAAATACAACCCTTCATTTTACCACTTTTCATTTTTTTTTCTTCGGTTGGATTGCTTCGATTTATGCAGTGAAGTACTATCACTATCACAAAAATTCTTCACATCTCTTTTCACTTGTTAGGTACAGAAATTGAGTTCATAAAAAAATTCTCTATATACTACTTATTTTACTTATGATTACGTTTTTTTTTTTTAATCCAAAACATATTTATATTTTACAAAATAAATTATTTTTTAACTGGGCAAATGTGCCTCGCACATTACCCAACCGCTAGTATGTATATATATATATATATATATATATATATAAACTTTTTGGAATCAAATTAAGAGCAACCACCATGCACATACGAAAAAACCAAAAAAGACGAAGTTTCCAGAAGTATCGTTTAGTGAGGAGAAGGGCCCAAACTATATACGTATGCGGGAGACAGTTAGCTAGCAGGGAAGCAATATTAATAAAATAAATAATCTTCACAGCCAATTTTTTTGGAATTATCGCATATGCATATTTGCAAAAGAACAACAGAGGAAGATGCATGAGTCATGAATGAGGTCCCATTTTCTAACTCAGCCATGACTCTGACCTAACCAAACATGCATTCAACCTCATGCGCCGCAATCAAATGATGGTATGGCATGGCATGGCATGGCATCGCTCATGATCATGGATGGATCATGATAACATGATATTGACGGTGGAACATGGGATTCATGATGAGGGATCCATTGGAGAATATGTAATTATTTATTTTTCCCACTCATGGTCAATAGCAAAAGGCAAGACATGGGAGGGATTTGCTAGCTGGGCCCACTCCACGTCATTCACTCGTAAGCGCCGTGTTGGAGTTTGAATTTGCACGCACCATTAATTGCCATTGTCTCTTGAAGAGTATGCCACGTTTTATGTTTTCAATTTTTATTTATTTAATAATTAAAAAAGTGAAAGGGACAAGCACCGCAATCACTGTTGAATCTTAGCACCCTTTCTCTCTGTATTTTAGATTTAAAAAAATTAAATTATTTATTATATTTTATATAAAATTTAAAAAATTATAATAATAAAATGAGATGAGTTGATGTTAGTTTTGAATTTAAATCAAGCCTTAAATGATATTAAAAATGATAGATATAGTTTTAAAGTATATCAATTATATATATATATTTTAAAAGTAAGATCAATTATCAAATAGTAATTTTTTTTTATGTAGATTATAAATTTATATATATATATATATATTAAAAAGAATGCACGAAATTTTAGAGACCTTAAAAATTTACAAATCAAATATAAAACACAAAGAACAAATACTCAAAACAAAGCAATATTGACCACGTACGAAGTATTTTGGTTGTAATTAGTTTTCACTTAAACCAAGCCCTTTCGCCCTTTATTTCCCAAAAGAGGAATGCCTACTCAACCTTCTGTAATCATGTTCAAGTAAAAGTTCCAAGAAAAATCAAATCCGTAAACAAGAAAATGAATAAAGTGGAAGAAAGCACAAGGTATTGGAATAAGGAAAAAAAAAAAGAAATTAGCTAATCATATGGTAATTATTTTCATTTTCTTGGAAAGTAAAGAAAATTGAAATTATATAAAATTAGAAACTAAGATAACGTCATGAAGTCTTCTAATTAAAAATAAAAGAAAATGATATATAATTAAACATAGTACTACATTAAATGACAAATTATTATTATTTTATACTTTCTTCCAAAGTTTAAATCATCTTCCTTTCAGAATAAGATTGCATTACATAATTTTTCTAAGAGAAATGATACTTGCAGTCGTGAGCGTGCAGTCGCCGTGCAGTCGCTTTGAAAAAAGTGAATAAATAAAGGACCCACCTGAAAAGAAATTAATTTTTTAATAGTGGACTCCCCTCTTTTTCAAAGAGACTGTACGGCGTTTGCGCATTCCACGACTGAGAAAAACCCTTGTGGAATGTGTTGATGACGGACCCCACAGATTAGTTGATCCCTACGAGGCTCTAACTCTCAATCATGATCTCGTCAACAACGAGCAACTTATATATATATATATATTCACCCTAAAATCATCCACCCTTCAACAGAGGTCACTATTCGTTTTTATGATGCTAAGTTGACGAAAAAGCCCCCACAATCAAACAAATTAAAAAGTCTTGAAGGTAAGATTGTGGTCCGTGGGAGACACGTAAAAATAAATAGATAATTAAAAAAAAATGATATTTACAGTCGTGAAATGTATAAGCATTGTATAATTATTTAAAAAAAAAAGAGTAAATACGAGACTCATATAATAGAAAATAATATTTTAATAATAAAATATATTCTTTTTTAAAAAAATTATATGATATTTATATATTTTATGATTATATATAATATTACTCTAATTAAAATTAATACCATGCATGACTCTTGATATCACAATAATAATATTATTTCCAGCTCGTGAATGGAATCCAATGACTAGTGTACGTTCCACTTTTCCTTGTTTTTCAAAAGCTTATTAATGACTTGGAATTTGATTCAACTGTTGAATATTTTTGGGAAAGTATTTTAGGTTTGAATAGATCTCATGTTGTAGTAATTTGACCGAACGTGCAGCATTAATTCCAACCTGAGGAATTAACAAGAACATGTTTTGTTGATTTTGATGTTGACTTTTGTGTCACTTTGTGGATAAGCTTGGGAATGCATGGTCTAAATTCTCAAGGAAAAGTTTGATTGGACTACTTCCACCTTCCACACAATCGAGACTTTCTCATCAGAGTCCCATAAATACGTACGTTACCGCTCATAGTATAATCAAATGAGGCCCAACACAGCATGTACGCACGTTGTATCTTTTTTTTTAAGCAACTTTCGTATTTAGTAATTTCTAAGGTTATGTAGAGTGTCATTTTTTTTTGGGTTCGCAAAGTTTAACATTTTACATTCGCATATGGACCGTGAACCAGCAACTATGTTGTCATGTAAAAACATCCTCTAGTGATCAGAGTTCGAAACAGGTTAATTTTACAAACTGCCAACTCTTAAATAAAGAAAAGAAAAGAAAAGAAAAGAAAAGAAAATGCTTCTCCCGCATAGAGAAGCTACCGAGAGAAGCTACCGATTTTTTTTTTTTTTTATTTAATGCTTAAAAAAGTGTTTTTGTGTTTGTGATTTGTTTTTCAAAATGTTTGAAAAAAAAAACTACAATTTTACGCTATGGTATAATAGAGGTGTCACATTACTCGATGATCCTAACATTATTCATAAAAAAAAATGATTGCATATCAGATTAAATAATTGAATAAAAAAATAACAAGTTGAAACAGGAATGTAGTACTACCTAGACATATAAAAAGAAAAGAAAAGAAAAGAAAGGTGCACCCTTAAAAGAACAAAATGCACGTACCCCTGCCGCCGGGTGGTGGAAGAAGAGCTCTATCCTTTGGGTGACTGACAGGCGACCCCATCTCTCAACCACAAGATTTTCAATCATATTTGCATAAATAGTGGTTGATTGAGTCTATTTATTAGCAATTACTCGGTAGAGGGCATAAACTAATTCCATAAATGTTTTATTACTAATTTTTTCCAATTCCAATTTCTACCGAACCTGATCTTCCAAATCTCAGGCTAGTGTGCCTTTTCATTCTGCCAAGATTGTAACTTGCCTGAATTTTCACTCCATTTTGATTTGTTCAGATGCTCAGAGTATTTGCTCTCTCATCCTTGTTTACTTTTTTTTTTTTTTTAAGAGAAGAGCCAATAACCATCCAAATAGCATCTCCGTTCCAAGTTTATTAATAAGCTCTCATTTATGACGGAAGAATACATTGGTAACATTCAGGACAACCAGACATTACAAAGAAATAACTCAAACGACCAACCAACAAAAAATAAGGAAAATCTAAACATGCCTAGAAATAAACTAAAACATGCCTAGTGACAAAAAAATACATAAAGCAACTAAACAGACCTAAGAAAACCCAATAAAAACTAGAGACGGATGTTTGGAAGTCCTATCTTGTCCAACTGAATCATACCTTTTATGTGCCGAGATAAGAAACGAAAGAATTAAATCTCATATTAAAGCCCTGTTCACCTAAATGGGCCAAGGCGTCTGCCGGAGAATTTCTTTCTCTGAATTGATGCTCAATAGTAAATTGTAATCCTCGTAGATTAACTAACAACTCTTCCCAATAATCCTATAAGTACGACACCAAACAACTTTGACATTTTAACCAATTAACCACCAAACTAGAGTCGCATTCTAACTCTATATTCATAAAGCCCATCTCCTTACAAACACCCACTCCCACAATTAAGGCTTGAAGTTCAGCTTCATTATTAGTTCCATAACCAAAATGAGAAGAAAAAGCCACCATAAAATTCCCAAATGAATCTCGTATGAGACCCCCTCCACCACAATTACCCGGATTACCACGACAACTACCATCTACGTTCAGTTTTACACAACCATTTGTTGGTTTCTTCCAACTAATTAACCGTGGCGTCCTTTTCGGGGTATTACTAAAAGGCACCTCGAGAGCCCTTAAAAAGTTCTGTTTAGTAATTGAAATCTCCCAACTCTGAATCAAAAGTGAAGATAAGTTCCTAAGCCATACCTTTATAGCAGTCCAAACCTCCATTGCCGACTCCTGCACCCCCTCCATCCTTGCTTTACACATCCTCAACCATAGTCTCCAAGTGATGATGGACGGTAGCAGGTCAAGTAGTGTTCCTCTATGGCTGGACTTTCTGGCATATCCGAACCACCCTTGAATCGTTTCCCACCAAGAACGACCCTCCATGCGAGTGATTCCCAGAGCAATGGACACTATGTTCCAAACTTGACTTGCGATATTACCCAATCTCAAAACATGGTCGACTGTTTCAACCTGTCCTAGCACACAACAATCGCAACGTGACACCATGGGAATAGCTAGATTTTGAATTCGAACATCGATTGGCAACGCTCCAAATCTTGCTTTCCACATACACATCGAAATTTTTTTTGGCAACAATTGATGCCAAACCCAGTCCAACTCTGGTCTTTCGACACCCTTTACCTGAAGTAAGTTCCATGCACTAGTCGAGAAACATCCATCTACTGCAGGTTTCCAGATCATGACATCCGACCCTTCTCGCCCAACAATTTTTTTCTGTGTGATTTTGCCAGCTTGTTCTAGGCCAACGAGTTCCACTAGCTTATCTTCATCCCACGATCCATTCATCCATACATCCTGGATTTTAAGCCCATCATTGATAACCTCATACCTACTACACAGAGGACCATCCACCAACCATTTATCAAACTAGAATGAAGAAACTCCATTCCTCACTTTCACTGCCACATTTTCAACCACTTCAGGAATAACACTAACTATTGACCTCCAAGACCGGGAGGTTGTGGGGCGCACTTCAGCTAGCATCACGTGCCCAATACGTAAATATTTCGCATGGAAAAATCTTGTCTAAATGGAGTCCGCAGTCAAGAGGCGCCAGACAAACTTCATATTTAGTGATCTCTGTACTTCCGAAAAATTTCTAAGACCCAAGCTGCCTTCCCTGACCAGTTTACATAACTGATCCCAAGCACACCATTTCTTTTTTGGATTACCATTAAATTCTCCCCAATGAAAAGTAGATAAGTGCGAATTTAATTTTTTTTAGAACCACCATCAGCACCTAAAGAACTGCCAAGAGATGTGTTGCCATGCAAGAGAGTACATGCCTGAGTAATACAAGCCGAGCACCTTGAGAGAGTAATCTATCTTCCAACCTGCCATTTTATTTTTTATCTTCCGAACAAGAGGCTCTAGATCTCTTGAGGTTAACCGGCCAGACACAAGGGGAATGCCTAGATATGTTACGGGGAAATTCCCCTCAACAAAACCGGTAAGCCTCAGCAAACTCCTCCGTCTTGACGTTGTAATATGCTTTGAAAAGAAAAAAGCTGACTTCTCTTTATTAATAAGCTGACCTGACCACCTCGCATATTTGCCCAATGTTTCAACCAAACGCCTCTCACCATTAGCAAAAATCAATAAATCATCTGCATAAAGAAGGTGCGACACCAACGGTGCACCCACAGGATGAGAGAAACAACGTATCCTTCCATCAATAAAATCATTTTTTAAAAGTCGAGATAGGACCTCTTCCATTATAATGAATAAATACGGTAAGAGGGGATCATTATGGAGAACCAGGGTGATCTCACACAATTCATCACCAAACTGCAAACTAGAGAGGAAAAACCAAAACTGTCGAGGACACTCTCTAAAAACGACCAATCTACTCAGTCATAAGACTTGGCCATATCAATCTTGAGCATAACATTCCCACCTGTTACTTTCTTGTTCAAAGAGTGCACCATTTCCTGTGCCAAAGTGATATTTTCAAAAATGCTCCTACTTGGGATAAAGGCCCTTTGTTCACTTGAAATCAAGCAAGGAAGAAAATGAGTTAAACGTTTAACCAAGATCTTTGAGAAGATTTTATAAGCAACTGAACAAAGGCTTATTGGTCTGAATTTATCAAAACTTCTCGGTTCCTTTACCTTGGGTATCAGCACAATATAAGAAGCAGTATAAAAACAAGGTAATGGAATACCCATGAAGAATTCTCCTGTTGCCTCGACAATGTCCTCTTTGACAAACTCCCAACAATGAGTGTAAAATGCCGAGCCAAAGCCGTCTGGTCCTAGTGTACTATCCTTTGGGATAGTTGCTAAAGCTTCTGCCACCTCCTCGCAAGAAAGAGCCTGAACAAGTTCCATATTTTCTTCCTGGGAAATATCTGTAGTAATCAACGAAGATAAATTCCCCTGCGCCACCACGTTTGGCAATGAGAGGAAATTCTGGAAGTACGTGGTTGCACCCTCATGAATAAGTTCCGGCGTCTCCAAGACACTACCATCTTCTAGTACCATCTGGGACAAAATCTTCTTTCTCTTTTGATTAACACTAGCATGGAAAAAACTATTATTTTGATCACCCTCCTTCAACCATCTTTTCTTGGCCAATTGTGACATACGGGTTTCTTCTCTTAGCTCTCACATGTCCAAGTTTGCTTTTGTAATAAGATAGTCACTCTCTATCTCCTCATCATAACTATTTTGCAACTGACTCTCGAGCATTTCTAGTCGTTCTTGTAGCATTTTGATGGTTTGACTCACATGCCCAAAAATATTTCTATTCCAAGTCCTCAACGCAATCTTCACTTTCCTTGTTTTTTCAGCCAGTTTGTGAAACCCAGAAATTTACAACAGTTCACGCCAAATCGCCTCAACAAAAGGCTTAAAACTTGCATTGTTACACCACATGTTCTGAAAATGAAAAGGATGAGGACCATAAATTACCTCCGACCGTTTGAAACGTAGAAGCATAGGCGAGTGGTCCGAGTGTTTCCTTGTCAAATATTCAAAGAACGCCGACGGATAAGAGATCCCAAACGACGAATTTATGAGGGCAAGATCCAAACGAGCCCAGCTGTGAGTGCACCCATTGTGACCATTACACCATGACATACGCCTACCATCCACTGTGAGGTCTAGCAACCCACAGGAATCCAAACACTCATTGAACTCAGCCATGGAATTTAATGGCCTTGGATTCCCACCAACTCGCTCCTGATCATCTCGAATGATATTAAAATCCCCCACTACCAGCCAAGGACCCTCTATACAAGTTGCCTTTAAACTATCCCATAAACCCCTCCTCTCCACCGGATTACATTTGGCAAAGACAAAAGTAACAAGAAAATTTTCCACACCATTCCGGACCCATCCGGTAATCATTTGGTTAGACATACACAAAACTTCAAACTCATACGACTCACTCCAAAAAACCCATAATTTACCACCCATCTCAGCATTGCTACAATGATTCGAGAGCCCTAATAAATAGGCCAACTGATCCATTTTACTAACTTCCGAAAAAGATTCTGAGATCGCGACAATAACCACATTAAACTTCCTCACCAACCGACACAAATGTTTCCACGACATGCCTAACCCACGCACATTCCACACTAACATATTTTCCATCATAAGTTAAGTTTTGTAGGACGGGATAACACCCGTTGGGATTGACGTACAATGTGTGTTTTGCTGCTAACTCTCATTGAGACTTGTAAATCATTATCTGAGTCATAACACTTATCATTCATTAACGGTGGGGACTTGCAACTCGTTTCTCCATCAGACAAGCTCTCGGTTGTGCCTTCATTCAGAAAGTGTACCTCTGCATTTTTTACATTAGCTTGACAGTCTAATTCCAGCAACTCTGAAACCAGAACCATATGTCCCTGCATTATGCCCTTCTTCCCAGACGACTCTCCCAAAGAAGCCCATTCCACCACTTGCATTTCATCCTGAGATGGCGTTACAGACCCTCCTCCATCATGTACTACACTCAGGCCCTTTGAAATATCTGTTTCCACTCTCTTCACCGCTTGCCAGAGTGTCTTATTCGCAAATACCACTATCGGGAATCCTTGCACCGGGTCTTCCTTCAGATCCACTTCAACACAGATGCGCGCATCCGTTGCTCTTGTCTAGTTCAAAGTTGCATGGTCTGTGCCCAAATAACGACCAAACTGTGTGGCTAAAATCTATAAACAATCCTGCCTATATAAATGCATGGGAAGCCCAGGAAAGAATATCCACTCCGGTGCAAGAGAAGGTTCAATATGAAGGTCAAAATCCTTCGTCCATTTGAATAAACGGAACACATAGCCTTCCATCAATCTGCCTTCCCTCGCCCAGGCATGCACAAAATCTCGTTCCGATTGCAACCGTAGAATCACATGATGTGCATCCATGAAACTAATCGTAGGACTCTCCAATGACCCCCAGGATTTAATTATATGACGTCAAATCTTCTCTCTCGGAGGACGTATACGAGCAAACTTCAAAACCAGAGCAAAACAAAAATCATCGGCTACTTTCGACATCTCCAGATCAGTAAAAACGAAGCCTGGTTCCCCTTTGATATAAACCAGATATCACATCGGCATCTTGAAGGAAGATGAATCCTGCCTCACCATTGCTTGAGCGTACGTTGGTTTAACCAGAACTCCATTAATAGTGTCCCCTATAGATGTCGAAGCCACCAAGGGGGGCTGGGGAGCCACCATGGGCACGCCCTAGGTTCAGAAACCAAAATTTCCTAATAAGGCAAGTCTGAGAATTGTGGAGCAGAAAAAAGAACTAGCATAAGATGAATTTATTTATTTGATTTATTTTATAATTAGTTGGTTACCCTTTAGTGCTTGTAAATAGCTTTCTTTGTAGGCTTCACAATTTCATTATCCTTGGCTTCAAAGACAATTACTCAAAGCCAAAGGTCAGTTCTTATTCTCTGTGCTCTCAAGATAGGAATGCAATCATGTCTCTACTTTTAAGCGAGAGCTAGGCTTAGAGACCTCAAAATCTTAAGCTCTCATTCTCTACTCTAGCCCTCACTCTCTCAATTCTCGCACCAGGACCATGACACCATCTAAAACTAAAATATTTAGATGGAGAAAGCTTGGTATTGTATTTGGCATCTATTTATATTACAATACAAAACTGAAATTATGCACCATAATAGGCAAGAATATATGCCACAGATTATGTGGAACTAGGTAGGTACTATTGATTACACAAAGTCTACATCTTGATTTGCTCATGATGTGTCACTTGTATTAATAACAGAGGGAGGTTGTGATTAGGTTTTTGCAAGGAATTGTTGAATTTTCTTTCATGGTTTGAGAAGCTCTAACTTAACATCCCCTGGCAACATAATGGGGGAATGCACACATGTAGCTTGGTACGAAGGAGAAAGAACTTGGCAGAGTGAGCCCTTTAGTGAAGATATTGGCAATTTGCTCGAGTGTGGGAATGTACTGAATGATGACATCTTTGTGAGTGACTTATCCTCTGATAAAGTGGTAGTCTACCTCTATGTGCTTGGTACGAGCATATAACACTAGATTGGAGGCTAAGGAAAGAGCGTTGAGGTTGTCACACCATATACTGGGAACTGTGGGAAGTGGGATTCTTGAAACGACATGTGAAGCCAAAACAAGTAAGCAGTGACAAGAGCGAAGGTTCTATATTGAGTTTGGTGCTGGACTTGGAGATGTCTGAATATTTCCTTGCACTCCATGAGTTGATGAGGGAAGAGACAAGGTAGACAATGTATCCAATAGTAAAGCGACGATCACCCAAAGAACTCGCTTGGTAGTTGTCCAATGGACTATAGTTGAATTGTGCATGAATTGGCACAACTTGTTATTAGGAAGGCATTGTTGGGTCGAATTAGAGTGCAATATTGAAGAGCTTCCACAAGATACTGATATTTAGATGGATTGGGGAGTGGATCCCCATCATATTGAGGTAACTTGGAGTAAGTTGGGAGAGGACATTTGACAGCCTTGGCACCTAACATCTTGATGCGATCCAACATTTCAAATATGTGTTTGGACCAAGAGAGATGGAGGCCTGCATTTGTTTGAGTGGCATTGATACCCAAGAAGAAACTGAAGAATTCAAGATCTTTGAGTGCAAAGTGTTGCTATAAGCAAATTAAGAGTTGTAATAGCAGACATCGAATTTCCTATAACTAAAACATCATCAACATAGATTAGGGGAAAGATCTTAAACTATGACTTATTGAATATAAAGTGAGAGTAGTTCACTTGGGACTCGAGGAACCCGAGACCTAAACTTGTTGAACTAAGCTCTTGGGGCTTGATTTAGCCCATAGATGGCCTTGCTAACTTTAATAATATAATCTAGGAAGCAATGGTCATGAAAGCTAGTGACTTGCTCCATCTAAACTTCTTCTTCAAGGTGACCATGAAAAAGCATTGAAGACATCCAATTGCTTTATGAGCCAGTCAAATTGGACAGTAATTGCAAGAATTGTATGAATAGTAGAGAATTTGACTATGAGGTTGAATGTATTTGTGTAGTCATGTACTCCCTATTCTTCAAAGCCTTAAGGCCACTAGTCTAGCCTTAAATCTGTCAAGAGAACCATCAGCCTTTTGCTTTATGGGAAAAACTTGTTTATTGGTGATAATAATCTTACGAGGGGGTCAGGGACAAAGTATCTAGGTTTGGTTATTTTGAAAATGAGTGATTTCTTCTTACATAGCTTGGCACCAATGGGGAGTCAATATTGGTGGTTGAGGAGCTAAGAAGAGAAGGTAATGAAGAGGAATCAGGAAGAGGAGTAGTATTTATGGATGTTTTAAGTGACGGAGAAATGTTACGAGCTAGGAAGGAGGAGTGAATGGACAAAGACAGAGAGCCGGTAGGAATTGCGAGCTGGAACTGATGTTTCATCAAAGATTACATGGCGGCTAATTAGAATTTTGCAAGTTGCTGGATGATAACATTAGCAACCTTTGTAGTGAGCATAGTAGCCTAATAAGACACTTTTTGGATTGGTACATTAGCGTATGAGTGCTTTGTGGTCGAAGAAGCAGATAACAAGCACAACCGAAGACTCTAAGTATAGAGTAATCTGGTGGCTTGTTAAGTAGCTTTTCATAAGGTGCCTTATGGTTGATAACAGAGGTAGGCAACCTATTGATAGGGTAAATTGTAGTATTGAAGGCATTGACCCAGTGTGTGAGACGTAAATACGATTGAGCAAGCAAAGCTAGAGCAATCACCACCACATGTTTGTGTTTAAGCTCA
The DNA here is from genome assembly GCF_001411555.2 of Juglans regia. Classification (NCBI taxonomy): domain Eukaryota; kingdom Viridiplantae; phylum Streptophyta; class Magnoliopsida; order Fagales; family Juglandaceae; genus Juglans; species Juglans regia. Next base: position 25,994,276 of record NC_049903.1, read on the forward strand.
ACTAACCCATTTTGTTGGGCATTTTATGGACAGGAAATCATCCTATGGAAAATGCCTTGTGGTTTAAGGAACTTTTTGAATTGGAGAGAATTGAACTCACCACTTCCACCAGATTGAAAGGATTTTAAATATTCATTGAAATGAAGTTTTAAACTACACATTTAAACTTGACAAAGCATTCAAATGTTTAAGCTTTAGTGTGCATTGGATAGATATAAGTGAAATGAGAAAAATTGTCAAAGAAACTACATAGTATTTGCAACCATTATGAGCATAAACAGGAGAGATCCAAAGATATGAGTGTATTATTTCTAAAGGTTTAGATGTTACATGAGTAGAATAAAAAAAAAGGAGACATTTGGACTTGGCCATTTGATAGGACTCAATAACAACTTATTTAAACACGAGCAAAGAAGCTAGACTCTTAAGTTTATTGAACACTGAAGTTGTAGGATGCCCTAGTCTTATATGCCAAGTGGTAATGGTGGTGCCAATGAAAGCAGTAGGAGACATGACTTTATTCATGGAATGAGAGAGATAAATTGGGTACAATCCATCTTCACTTCGTCCCTGCAAAAGAACATGTCCCCTGCATTTGTTCTTCACAAAGTAATGAGAGTTAGTAAGAAGAAAACACAATGATTATCAACACAAAAGTTTTGAATGGAAAGAAGATTTGCTGTGCTATGGGACAATGAAGGGCAATAGATAATTTGGATGGGGTTTTCAAATTAAAGAGTATAATAGAACTGGTATTGGCAATGAAAAGACTTGTACCATACCTATAGAAACCTCTTCTTCTCCCTTGTAGGTTTCTTGAAGTGTCACACGGTCCAAATTGGTTCTAATGTGGTTGTTTACCCAGCTATCAGCATACCATGGTTGGTCCTCAATATGACCAAAAGAAGAACTTGTCTTGGCTACCATGGCTACAAGTTGAGAAGGAGGGTGTCGTTCTTGGTATGCAAAATTCATGCGATGAAAACAATCTAGTGCTTGGTGTCTAGTTTTTAACATATTTCATATGGATCTCTATTAGTAGTGTTGGAGTTCTTTGAAAAGGAGTTGCCATCTTGTTGTTTTGGGTCACCTTTGAAGTTGTTTTTCTGATTTCTAAAAGACTTCCCTTTGCCAAAGTGAGAACCATTGTGCTCTGACTTGTTAGAGAACAAAATAAAATTACCGAATCAGTTGAGGTGGAGTGCTACAATTTGTCTAGTAAAGTCTCATAGTTGAGAAGCTAGGCTTTAAAGTAATCAAAAGATAGAGATGAATCACGAGTTGCAAAATTGAATGAGGTAATGAAGGTAGTATATGATGGATCAAGCCCCTCCAAGGATATAAGAGATGAGGTCATCGTCCTCATCAAGTTTAGTGTGACGCCTCCAAACTTTGCTTGGGATTTAATGGAGCTTGAAGCATCCATATATGCAAGACAAGGACACATACCCCCGTTAAGGATCTAATTCACTTAGCATGCATCTAACAATATGCACTATTCGCAGAGAATAATTTTTTTAGTAATACTTGAAGTACCAGAATGCTAAATCCCAAAACATAATATATTTCCATAAATATTCACATATCCAAAAGTTGTCCAATAAGTCTGAAATCAAAACATGTATAGGAGATATCACACCATATGTATAGACATAAAATAGACTATTAACTAAACACCAAGCTGCTCATGTAACTCAACAATGATCTCCAAAATATAATCTAGGAACTGAAGGATCGACCCCATCAGCTCCTCGAATGTCTTCTATGGCCTACTCAACCTCGTCTAGTGGGTCACATCTTGATTTTTGGTCTTCTGACACATCGTCTATCATTTTGAGGGAAATAGTAGTTGGGACTACCAAATGATATTTACAAAATCTCAGCAAATAAAACTTCTAACCTACCAACAGTTTGAATAGGCTTGCATGACAGTAATATGACATGTATGCTTCGTGACATGGACTTGCACATGCATGATATGACTTAAAAATAACATGCCTGGACATGGAAATAACATGACTTGACATGAACATAACATGTCTTGACATGAACTTAACATGACTTGATATGGACATAACATGACTTTATGTGAACATGACCTTACTACATATACATGTTTGTTTACTTGTGCTCCTGCTACATATACCTTACTCCACGACTCCCCAAGGGTCGTGTCCTCCTGCTGGATACCGCATCACATTATAAGTTCATGCATTAGCTGTGAGTACGTTATGATAACTTGTACTTGTAAACGTGTAATTTTGGCACCACTAGCATTAGATGCCTGACTTCGCGCTAGAAACCGTTACTTAGGTCCCTTCCGAAGCCTGTTAAGTGTACTTTGTCAATTCAGGGGATTTTACATCTAATTTAATTACTCCAGAGTAGACAAAGAAGACTAGCTAGCTCCTCATCCTAGTACTTAGGACCGTAATAAAATAAAATACTCATGAATGATTTAGAAATATTTGATGACATACTCAATGCTTATAATATGGCATTTGTGGCAGGTAACAAAGAATCATGTAATAGATATATATGGTGACATGGCATGTCATAGATAATCTTGTAACAATAATAAATGACATGAGAAGTTGTTTTTTAAAAAGCTCTCATCATCACAATTATCTTCCTCATTTTTTTTTTCGTATTATTCTCTTTTCTGTCTATTATGTATCTTCTTTCGAAGCATATTTTATTTTGTTTTGTTTTTAACGAAAAAACCATGATTAAGTACTCTAAAAAGAACTCTAATATTAATCTTTTTTCAATGTCGACATTGACAATCTTATCCGCAAATAAAAGAATATTTTTATCCGCAAACATTATCATACCCTTAAACTATCTGTGGACGAAGTTTAATTTATGGCTTTGGCAAGTTTCATTTGGGGTAGTAATGTCATGAAAAGACTACCCTTACATAGAAACAAAGGCAAAGCGCCCAAAACACTCAATTATAGGGGGCCCTGTTGTCGGTCGACGTACGTAATATGCATGTTTAATTTGATGATAATGTTTTTTGTTTTTTATGAACACCTCATGATGATCACTAAATCCATGATTCCAAATAAATTAAAAATTGGTATTTGAAGATAATGAAAATGACTAGCACCAAAATTACAATTGTAAGAAATTAATGGATCATCTTTCCAATTCAAACATCGATCAATCAAACGTTAACTTAGAATTGGTGCCTAATCTTGACTCGACCAATCTTATATCATCTTGAAGCTTGCAAATTTACAATAACGACATAGAGTCTTTGATGACATTGAATTAAAGTCGACCCAGACTCTGAAGGCAGACCACATGATAAAATATATACTGATTTGTAGCACTCATGTCAAAATGCTATTTTTTATTTTTACCTAAAAAATGGAGTTCTTTATTTTTTTTTATTTTTTTAAAAAATGGAGATGATTTTAAGACAAGTCTGGCCATAATAATAGGCTAGCAAGTTGGCAACACCTAAAATTCAAAATGAAAATTTAAAATGTGTCAAAAAGTGGCTGCTCCCGTTGGCTGCTCCTGTTTCTACACGTAATGTATGCAATTTGAATGCAGCAAACAATGGCTGCAACCAAGACTATTTCTATAGAAAGCCGTAGTAAGAAAGCATAACCATGAGCAAAACACCTAAAATTTGAAAACATTTCTTAATGCTCAAAAGCAAATCCTTCTTTTATATCCTTTTTCTGTCATGTAAACACATCAGAAAAGTAGCCTTGTATTTCTTTGTTTGGTTGAAAGTACCCATGATTGAAAAGAAATTTTATGTAGCAATAATGATTATATATTCTGGCCGTATATAGCTTTTACCTTTATTTATTCTCTGGGTCCTTAATGGATATTCAACAAGGCAACTATAAAATATACAACAGTACCACTCCTATCAATCCCCCCTCTTCTATCCAAATGATCAAGTCCAGGAAAGATAAGAAAGAAAAATAAAACCTTGGGCTGATGAAGAAATGGAGGTCAATATCATCAGCTGAATTCCAGCTCTAGAAACATGGACCCAATGAAACATATTCTATCAAAAAAGTAACTGATGAGTTGGCAGCATAGAAAATTGGTGCCATTCGTAATTAGGCTTATATCGTATAAAACTCTGTTCAATTCGTATAAACTTGGATTACTTCTTATATATTATATTCATGGTATTATTCTCAGTTTTACAATGACAATATCTTAGCATTTAAAAAGCAAATAACAGGAACTCATATTCATAATATGGTGTGAAAGGATTTTTGCTTTTAGACTCATTCCGAGCTTCGTCAACAAGAATACAAAATTTGACATCTCCGATTTCTTCGCGAATCATATTTCACACTTTATTTGCAAATATATGGAAAATCTCCTTTTGAATTTTGGGTGATGTATTTTTAGCATTTTGTGGAGCATTTTCCATGATAACTCCATCAACTTGATAATTATAACTCGTCAGAAGTTTTAACAGTTCAATAAAGTTACCTTGATTTCTTGAGTTAGAGCTTTCATCATGACCTCTAAAGGCACAAGCTTGGAACATAAGTCATCGAACACTATCTATCGAAGTTTTGAGCCACAACCGATTATTCTCCATCTCTTGTGATACTTATTTTTCAACTAATTTGTCAATATGTCTTGACTGATTCATTAGATCCTCACAACATTTCACAACATTTTTATGTGGTGAATTTGAATCTCTCCCCACATGTCCCATTAAAGGACTATTCATTCTATCATTCACTTTTTTTTCAATTGTCAAAACCTTTATTAGTAAATGCATTTGATCCTGGACGGCCCGTTGAATTCTTTGCAAAAATGTAGCATGGAAGACAAAATACAGCATTCTTCGATTGTTAGTAGTCCAACCAATTTGAATATCTTTGAAACTAGGAAAATTGAAATCGGCGACATTGATTGCTTATTCCTAAAAATGGATAATCTGAAAGTTTAGGTTGATATGGACCAGTTTTAAGATGGGCACGTCGGATCTCATCTTGTAGGTTAGTAGGAAATTTCCATATTTGTGGACGTAAAACTGGATTATGTTCCAAAGAGGTAGCATCCATCTCTTCAAGTTGGATTCTTGAAGCTTTAGAGAGACGCTCATCAATAATAGAAGAATCATGTTCCGTTGTTATCGAGCTCTCTAAACGTATATTACTCTCCAAATTGTCCATGTCTTTCTTTTTAAAAAAAGACTCAATTGTTCTTAGCTTGCTCATATTTTTCTATACTTTAAGAAAAATTTGTAGATCAAGAATAAACCTAAGAAGTACCTAATAAGTAATGATAGAAAGTTGATAGATTTTTATTTTTTTTTGTATAGTTTGTATTTATTACTAAGTGAACAAAAAAACATTTGAATAACAAATAAATTTCACAAAAGTAAGTGAACAAAAAAAAAATGTGACTATGTGAGTCTCACAAATAAATTGTAATCAATGGGTCATCACAAATAAAAAAAAATGTGGCTCATCAATGGCTTAAGCAGTTAGGCTCAAGATAAATTATAATCATCATGATTCATAAACTTCTAAATCTATGGATTTAGAACATTAACAACGAAGATGAAAGGAAATAAAATAGAGTTGTTCTTGCAAGAAAATAATAATAATGTATATCAGTACACTATACATTTTAGATTAACATTTCCGAAATTGTAAATCTAGTGTAATTGGTGGAGATTGCTTCAAGAGAAAATCAATCGAAAACTATGTTCTGTGCAGCTGTGTTTTGGCTCTAGCGTTAATGTTGTAGAGAATGAAAAGAAAAGTTAAAGAGACTTTGTGTAATAGAGAAAGAGAGAGGTATCAGTGATGGATTGATGGATTGAGTAACCGTGTAAATTGTAATTGTCAAAATCATCCCACGCCGAAGGCTATGTAGCCTGTGTAATTGTCATTGTCAGAATTGCTCAAATTAAAATTGTGTTCAGTTAGTACTGGGTATCATGTCAAATCACTAAAGTCTGGAGGTAGAGTGACTGTGTTTTCGTGTTTGAGTATTGTAGACTCAAGGGTGTTAGGTGAAGTGAAAAGTTAGCTGTTAGAGTCTAGACTAAGAGTGTTAAGTGAACTGAAAAGTTAGAATGAAGGTGTAACATATAGGTCCTAAATTAGGGCTTAAAATTATTATTTTATACTATTATTATTATTATTACAATTACTAATTTTAAGATCTATTTTAAGAGCGTAATTTTAGTTGAGTGAGTTTCTTTTACTATTTTCACCCACATATCCCTCTCAGTGTTTATCTCCTAGTTGAATAAATTTCCTAATCGGAGACCAATTCACATAAAAAATCATTCTATAAATCCTCTCTTCCTCCTCACAATATTCCCATCAGCAAACCCACAACACCCCTTACGTCTAGAACCTTCCCACAACAAAAATCAAACATTCTCTTCCTTAAAAGCGCCACCATAACCTCCCTCTCAGCAACCAAACAACCACTTCGCTGGAACCCACCACAGAACACATCGACGGTAAGCTCTCCCTCCTCCACAACATGTGTCGACGTCTTTAAATCTCCTTTCCGTTGTTCTCTCTCCATGGTAAAGAATAAAAAAGGCCCTGTGTTTTGCCCACCACTGCCGCCAGCTTAGAGGATGTCGGATCACCTCACTATAGCCATAGAACTCGCTGACTAGGCACCTCCCTCCACCTCGCACTATTTCAATAAGCCCACGATCGTGCGCCACCCTCTTCTCTCTCTGTTGCTTTCGATTTGATAGTTTCTGTCTCCAAACTCTCTCTCTCTCTTTCTCCCTTCGTCTATGTTGCACCACCATAGTTAGGAGGACCCCCTAGCTGCTCCACCTTGAACCTTGGCCAACCACCAGACCCACTGTCACGGTGTTCAACCTTCCCAAAATGCCCATGCCCATTATGGTGTTTTCCCAAAATGCCCTCCTATTAAGCTGAGTTTTGTTGGACGTGTCTTATATTTTATAGTAGGTTGGGCTGGGTTTATTTTTCAGAAAACACCCTTGTATCACGTATCTCATTTTAAATGGGCCTAGCTTTTAATTGAATAAATATATTAGGCATAGACTTATTTTTACCAGAAATATTTAAGGAATTTAAAGTATATTTATCAGTATACCATTGAGCCTATTATTTTAATTAATATTACAATTGTCTATTTAATTGGACATTTAATAAAATTATTATGTTATATCTTAAATAGAAAATCAAGGAATATGTTATGAGTCTTAAATAATATTACTATCTATTAATCTTATTATAACTGAATAGTTATTAAATTACCTCCATGATATGATTCCACATAATTAGAATACTACAGCACGTTCTTCTAAGAAACGTTAATGATGATTAGTGCCTTGTAGAGGTCACAAGCTACGACGTGAGATTGTGGAAGCAATGCTAAGAGGTAATTAGTATGATCATATAATTGCACGTGTATTGTAAATGTTCTAATTGTATATGCAAATGTGATGTTTGTCTACGCTACGCTATGAGCTAAGTTAAGGTTAGATCCCTTTCATGATCTTTGATGAATTATAATGATATGCATGGAAGTGAGCTTATGTATGTTATGCTATTATGGATTGTGATTTGATGGTTGATATATCATGAAAATCACATATATACCATGCAATGCAATGTAATGTCAAGAAGTATTTAGAGTATATAAATCATGTAATGTTCACGTAGTTCTCAAATCATGTATGCCATGGAATGTTTATGTTCAGATCACATTATAGCGCTATGTCATGTTGTGTTATGCTATGTACAAGTATATGCTATGCTAGAAAAGTTCATGAAGTCCAACAAACTTCTCATGCATTAAGAAAGATGAGATGCTAAGGGTGACACAGACCTAAGCGTGTTTGCCAAAAGTTATGATAAGGGTGACGGACCTAAGTGTATTCACCACAAGTTATGATACGCGGTGCCACAGACCTAATTGTGGTTCACCATATGTTAAGTGAAACACACACCTAAGCGTGTTTCACTCCATAATATGTTAAAAGGTGACAAGGATCTAAGCGTGTTCACCACAAGTTATGATAAGCGATGCCACATACCTAAGCGTGTTTCACTCCATAATATGTTAAAGGATGACATGGATCTAAGCGTGTTCACCACAAGTTATGATAAGCGGTGCCATGAACCTAAGCATGGTTCACTATATGTTAAGTGAAACATGGACTTAAGCGTGTTTCACTCCATGTTATAAAAAGTTATGCGGTGCCATAGACTTAAGCGTGAGTTACCATATGATAAGTGAAAGATAAGATAAACAAGTCATGTATGATTGTTAGAAAATGCATGAAGTCAGTCATTTATGCATTCATGTTACATGTTTGCCATGATTATGTATGATTCCGCTCATGTTAATGATGAATAGATATGCAATGTGAATCTGTGACAATATATGTATGTATGTAAAGTTTTTCAGAAATTAAGCCTATGTTAAATTAAGTTATGTTTATTGAATGATTGTGAATCTGTGATGATGTATGTATGTTATGAAGTCTTTCAAATTTAAGTCTATGCTAAGCTAAGTTATATTTTACGGTATGATGTGCTATTTGCTGAGTCTTCGACTCATTTTTGTTGTTCTTCTGTTTTCTTCTATGTTTATTTGTCACAGATGGAGATCGTGATGAATGGCCAGGATGTAGATCTAGTACAAAGGCTTAGAAAAGAATAAGTGTTATTACACAAGAATTAGTTTCCTTTTATGTTATATGAATAAAAGTCACACATAGGACTACTATATGTTTTTACTTTATAGTTTCAGCTTCTTCAAAAATAGTTATGTTTAGTTTAGTTGATGTTTCCATAAATGAGGTATTTTAGGATAATCTCTTTACCAGACATTATGCTATAAATGTTGGTAATATTTCTATCCTACAGGAGGGGGTGTTACAAGGGGCTACGTGAGTATTGGGGGGCACAATTTCAATAAAAGTTTTGGAGGCCTGAGTATTTTTTTTTTTTTTTTTGGGGGGGGGGGGGGGGGAGGGGGTAATTTCAATTATATAAAGAAAAATTATAATTATTTATAAACTATATTAATCTTTTATGTGAGTATTGGAGGGGGGACAATTTCAGTAAACTTTTTGGAGGCTTGAGTATTGGGCAATTTTAATTATATAAAGAAAAGTTATAATTATTTATATATTAATTAATTTTAAAAAATAATTCCAGCAGGGGGGGGGGGGGCGGTAGCCCCACCTTGTATACAATTCCGCCCCTGTCTCTAATGGTAGGAAAACGTTGTCACTTAAGACAGCTTCCTAACTAATACAAGTTTTAAGAGTAATGCTAAATAAAATTATGAATTGTGCAAACGCCACACACTTCTTTTAAAAAAGAGTGAGATTCATTATTAAAAAATTATTTTTTAGAAAAATTCCATTTGCAGTCCTGAGTGGGGGACTGCGTGTGCAATCTCATTGATGAATGAGGTAAAATGGGAAAAAGTATCACTTTCATATAGTCGTGGAGTGCTTAAGCGCCGTCCGCCTGACTGCCCACGGCCGCGGTGAAAACCTAGAGACTTGCACAAAGCATAGCGGGAAATGCGGAAGGCTCTCGATCCATTGATATCAGACCATCTACGACTCACAAGGGACGAATGCAAGGCCAAAAAACCACATCGCATTAATGGCACTACTACCAAGCTACATGCCACATTTATGGTGTCATCGCACAGCCATGCCTCATTATTGGACCCTGACAATAGAAACAACAGAGGAGGCACGAACTCTATAGAGACAAAGACGATCTTCACCTCCCCAACCCAGGGTATAAGTATCAAACTCCAGGTACGAGAAAGCTCTCTGATCCCTAGAATCTTTTACTTATTTGCAAACCTTAAAAAATTTTTACTAACTTTGACATCGGAGATTACCCGGACCTAAGGCCACCTTCCCTTAGTTGTTTTCTCCCTTATTTTTTGTAGGCCCATTTAAAAAAACTTGAATTGTTGGAGCTTGGCCAAAAGGTGTGTGAAACACAACGTTAACAGTGACGCCATCTGTGAGATTTTTTTTATGTCTTACATGTACTTCGCGTGCCTTAGGTAGCTCGTTCCAGGCAACTTGAAAGCTTGCCAGTGTTACTAGGGACATAAAAGTTAACCATCAAAAGAACCAAGTTCTTGGGAGTGAGAAAAGCACAGTAGAAGAAAGTTACACACACCACACACACAGACACCCGTGAAGAGATGCCCATGAACGGCTAGGTAAGTGAGGCATATCCTACGGAGGATGCCTACACCTCGCTGCTAGCTCTCGGCTACGGGGAGGTCGTAACCGAAGTGTGAGATTAGCAAGGGCTCAGGAAAGTGGAGCCGATCGAGCCATTGGAGCTCATCCTCCTCAACCTAGATTGACCAGAAGTCATGGCAAGGATTAGCAGTGAAATGACAGCTGAAGCCCGAAGTGCCATGAAGCAACTTCTCGTTGAGCACCAGGACGTGTTTGCCTGGAGCTACGAGGATATGCCAGGGATAGTGCCCGAGGTCATATAACACAACCTTAGTGTTGACCCAAAGGCCAAAGGAGTTAGGTAAAAGCGTCAAAGCGTTAGCGCAGAAAAGAACGCCGCTTGGCTACTGAGAAAGTGAATTGCTTGCTGATCGCGAAATTCATCCAAGAGGCCCATTACTTGGAATGGATGTCCAATGTAGTGCTTGTAAAAAAGCAGAGCGGCAAATGAAGAATGTACGTCGACTTTACCAACCTCAGCAAAGCCTGCCCGAAGGACAGCTTCTCGCTTCCTCGCATCGACCTGATTGTCAACTCCACGGCTGGTCACCGAAGCTCAGCTTTATCAATTCCAACTCTGGGTATAATGAAATTCGTATGAACCCCCGAATGGTCACCGAATGTTCAATTCATATAAACTTGGATTACTTCGTATATATTATCTTCGTGGTATTATTCTCAGTTTTACAATGACACTATGTTAAATCATATTCATAATATGGTGTGAAGGATTTTTGTTTTTATGAATCTAATCATATATATAAACTATATAAAGATATTAATATAATCCTGGTTGTTTATAAAAAATAATAAAATATATAATATAAATGATTTATTTTATCAAAACTTTATAGTTCATGAATAAGTTCCTTAATTGAAAAAGAAAAATGTTGTATACAACCGCCCTTGAGAAACCTTTGGAGAACTGTTCTCATGTGGAGATGAAATGCCACGTTTCATTTACTCAAAACGCACCGTTGCCTAACATCTTATCCATGAAACCAACCCCTTCCCTTCGTCTTCTCAACTCCTAGTTGTCTCTACGAACCCACGAAGTCACCATCGAAGACCACTTCATCATCTCCACTTAGAGCAACCCTTTCTCTTCTCCACTCAAATCTGGCCTCCCAGCCAATTGCGGTCGAGCTCCTCGGCAGAGTGCTCACAGGGACGAAAAATCGGCGAGAGGCTCGGTTGGAATTCTAGAGATGGGCTAGTTTTCGTTTTGTTGTAGTTGGTGAAGCTCGGCCTCGTGTTGCTCGGAGTCAAGTGCCTAGACACCGAGCTTAGCCCAAGGAGACACTGTTGCCACCATATCTATTCTTCCTATGCCTTTTTTTTAGCCGAAGATTCGTATTATAATTAGTAGCATTGCCATAAAATAAGTTTCACTGAGTGAAACAGTAGCAAAGTTCCCCGTGTCCAAATGATTGCTATATTTATCCATTACAAGAATTCAAATTTTGCTTTCTGAAAAATTGAAAACAGAATGAGAGATACAAGAGAATAAGGAAGTTAGTTGGCTTTACACTCTAAGAAAGAAAGTGAAGTAATGGCAGTTGCAGCAGACATGGTCCCTTTCCTTTTTTTTTTTTTTTTTTTTTTTTCCTTTTCTTTTAGTTTTCTGACTATTTTAGAGGTTGCAAGACAAGGAAGGAGAAAACTAGCTTTGAAGTTGATGATGGTAGATTCAGTCCTAACCACAACGCGCGATGGCACCAAACACATATGCAAATTCGGTCCTACCCACGACGCAGATTTGGCTACAAACGGAGGTTTGTTTGGAAAGATCAACAAGAAACAATAAAAATGTGTTGGAAATGAGTTTTGGGAAAAATGTAGGAAATGGGTTTGGCAAAAATCTGAAATGGGTTTGGGAGAAATATGTTAACGATGAAATCTAAGAGATGAGTTTTTTTTTTTCTTGGTGGAGAAATTCTTCAACGTACCAGCTTTGGTTTGCTACTAACATGAAGAAGAAGAAAATCTCAGCTTTTTGCTTTCCCGCTTTCTTCTTTCTTTGCTTTTTCCGTTTGTATTTTTGCATTCTTTTTATTCTCTTCCACGTGGGCCAGCCGGTTACCCCACATTTATGCAGGCCGGTTGTACCTAGCAGTATTGATTGAAAGATAAATAAATTGTTCATAAATATAAAATGAAATCTCGTGATAAACTTAGTTTCGACTTGGATTTGAAAAAAATTTAAAAAAATTAAACTTGACTAATTATAATTCATTATTTGAACTCGATCCATGCACTTGTTTGTACCAAGTAATAAGAAAGTATCACTGATGGCATGAACTTGATCGACTTGTTTCTGTCTTGATTGTGAGTAAATAGTAATATGCTTTTGAAAGCTGAAGCTCATACGATTTTATTAATAGAATATAATTAAATCGTAATATGCTTTTGCCTGAGTAATTTTATATGCAATCGTGAAATGCATAAGCGCCATGCAATCATTATGAAAAAGAGTAAAGTCCACTATTAAAAAATTAATTTTTTTCATGTGGATCCTATATTTTATTCATTTTTTTCAAAGTGATTACGCAGCAATTACAAAATTTACGATTGCAAATATATTTTCTCTTTCCCTATTGATGATCCGTGCAATGTTTTCCACGTTTCGATATCAATGAATTGTGGTTGAACCGATGACACGTGGAATGCGTTGGTGGCGTAGATTATGAAGTCTAGTGATACCATAGGTAAAGCTATCATACAGAAAACTACGATGGTTGATGAGATTAAGCAAGGCTAAGAAAATTTTGATGATGGCTAGAGAGGATATCCCAACCGGTTGGCTCCTAAGATGGGCCTGGACCCTTAATTACCAACGATTAAAGCCCATATCATAACCGAGGAGCCCAGCCCAGTACAAAAGAAACCAGCCATGACTAATAACGACTGGATAAGCTAATATCGACGGGATAGCTATCCAGCCAATGATAAAAGATAAAGGAGGTTATTATTCGAATTTACTAAGAGATGAATCTTCATCTTTAAATTTGAATTTGAATAAAGGATAATCGCTATCTATGAGGGAATGAAGATAACTGACAGAACTCTATATAAAGGAAAAATCCAAGTAAGTAAAGAGATCAAATTATTATTATTATTATTGTTATCCACAAATTACTGACTTAAGTATCGAAAGTGATCTCTTGAATTTCCGTACTCTCTATATTTTGATTGTTGGTGATCGTGAGATGCTGACAGTAAAACACGTCCATAATAATAGTATTTTTAATTTGATTTTCCTGATAGATTGTCTATGCATATATGATTGCAGTGGTGGCCACGTGTCAGTTAGAGTTGGTCGAAATGAGGAAACAAAAAGGGAAGCCCTCCGTTGATCTGATGAACTGCATTTATTAGTTATCTGGTTTTTCAACGGTGATAATGCGTCATTCTTGGATTTATTAGTGGAGTAGTTGTTTTCTTTATCTTTTCATCTGCTTTAATTTTTCTCAAAGAAGCGAGCAATCACCGAATTGCACTACTAGTCCTCATGTGCGATTCACACAGCAAGAGACTGGACATATACACGGCCTGTTACTGTAGGATTCTACGTCATCGCCTATGTCATGTCTGGTTAATAAAAGAAAATAGAGATACGGTCAAGAAGTAGAAACCTGGCCAATTACGTACGGCGTGCATGCGCTAGACGATTGTAGTTGCATTAATAGAACGCTGGCCAGGTCATCATTGCTTCAATCAAACGGCATTCTTATCATTCGCGGTGTGTTTGAAATGCGTATCACACTGCTATAACTAACTTATATGTCACTATATCTGTTGATGTCGTATTTTGTGGGTTTGGACAACTTCACGTCCCCAGTATCCAAGCACTAGCCTGCACAGTTACAATTGGGGGGGAGGGAGTCCTTGGAATCCGTTGATCCTCTGATACTTAAATCAATATCTTGAAGAAGATGATTATAAAATGGAAGCAAAAAGGATGATATGTATGAAAGATGATAGTATTTTTTCTTATTACCTTATTTACTGCTTGGTTGACTCTTATTTATAGTTACCGATTAGGATTTCCCCGTAGTGGGGTGTTGCGCAGCATGGTACAATACGCTCTCGTGCAATTGATTCATTGAGCAGCTTCCATGTCGTCACCTGCCTTCCGTGCGCTGCTCAGGTCTTGGGCCGCATTCAATGCAACACGCTCTATGCTCTGGGGCGCATTAAATGCGATGCGGCCATCTGTTTTGGACTGCATTAAATGCGATGTGACCTTTGTTCTGGGCCGCATTAAATGCGACGTGGCCTCTGTTCTGGGCCGCATTAAATGCAACGTGGCCTCTTGTCTCGCATCCCTTTCGTCTGGTGATGTACGCCACGTCCCGTAACCTAAACCCGACCCGAGTTCCCTATCCATACTCTTATCTGGGCACTTACCCTTCTTGCCCCGACTTAGGCGATGAGACTGGGCCTTACTTTCGGCCCAACCTCCCGCAATGTATTCTCCTTGCGACCTTGGGCCAAATGTAACAGATTTTCCCCCCATTACAATATCAGACCTAACAAATTGGTTAAACGAGCTCGGATAAGTATCAACCGGAATTGTTTGATGAGAACTTAGCAAAAGAGAAAGGAACCAGCTTTCATATTAGATTAATGTTAGATATAAGTCTTAAATAAATAAGTCTCATACAAGTCTTTTATAAAAAATAAATCCCATTAATAAAGAATATTTTTTTTATGAGTTGTGCTACACATAAGCCTCACACCCTGCACATCACTTAAAAACATGTGATTTTACTTTTTTATCTTCATATTTCATATTGAATTCAATATGAAATATGAGGATAAAAAAGTAAAATCACATGTTTTTAAGTGGGTGTGCAGGATGTGGGGCTTATGTTTAGAATTTTTCTTTTTTTATACTTTTTTAAAATGAGGTCTATTTTTTTACAAGAACTTGCATGAAATTTATCTATTTGAGACTTATACAAGTCATTTTTCTTCATAATAACATTACACACATCCTTCATTTTTCATTTTTCTAATGGAGAGGAAGCCCTCATCTCCGTTCCTTTTCCAACTCCATCATATCCATATGTTTTCTTCTCTTTATTTCTGTTATTTCTCCTCTCTTCAAGCTCGGCTTAGGTCAAATTTATTACTTTCCGATGACCAAACACCTGCACACGACTCCGCCAAATTATTCCCCGGCCAACTGCCAATCAACTTGTACTAGTAGAATCGTTGCAAAACAAGTGCATTACTCTCAATGTCATCTATAAGATTTCCTCCACTCCAACATCTCAAGTACGTGGTGACCTTCGGCGGATGGCCATGACGCGCCAACACAGCTGTGCACTCGAGATTTTGACCACCATCTACTTAGCCTATCCGATGTTTACTATCTAATTAATTATATTAACTTTTTCCCTAATCAAAAGACGTAAGAATCAGGAAGTGGGTTTCTCCACCAATTATTTTAGAGCAACGAACTGCAGTGAAACACAATCAGCCGATTGATCTCGCAATACTCTTTTTTTGTTTTCATTCAAGTTTGTATTAGTTATAAGAGTAATGTTAAATACAATTATGAATTATGTCAGTATAACGTATTTTTTTAAAAAAAAATAGGATTTATTATTAAAAAATTAATTTTTTTATGTTAATTCTATATTTACTTACTATTTTTTAAAAAAATGTACATTATTTACTAACTCCATCACTGCAAATATAATTTTATTATGCAATTCTGCCGTCCTTATTTATCTCGGTCCGTTTACTGAATTCAAGCTTGCTTCGGGGGGAAAAACTGACCCCACAAAGTTGAATCCTCAAAAGTGACGTAACTAAAAAGTCTTCAAGGTAAGATCGTGTGACCAAAAAAAAACAAGTCTATAACTTTTAGTTCCCAATCCACGCACTGCATCCCATGTTCCCACTTTTCTCTGGTTTTCAAAAGCGTGCTAATTGAGATTTGATTCATCTATTTAATATTTCGTAAAGTAAAGTTTGAATTTGTGGAGTAATTTGACCGCAAAACCCAACCTGAGGAAATAAAAACATGTCTTGTTTGATTTTGATGTTGACTTTTACGCCACTTTGTGGATAAGATCTGGTATTGTTCAATTCTAAAGTAAAAGTCGCATTGAAGTACTGTAGTCATGTAAATACACCTACCAGATCTCATTATCTGACCAAACGAACCTCGTCGGTCGACCCAGCTGAGCTCGTTAATTATTTTTTACTTTTCATAGCAATTTTATACAGAAGAAAACCCAGAATATTGCATGTTGCCTTTCTAAGCATAATTATACGTATACTGATCTCTTATGCCATTTTTGTTTTCTTTCTTGTTTTTCAATTTATTCGGGACACAATTAAGAAGTCACAGCAATTGCACTTGGAACCAATTTCTCTCCATTCTTCTCTCTCTCCTCAAATTCAAGCACATGATCCCCACATTTGGTGCCGATCTGAGTGGGGTAGGCCGGGATTTCGGTTCATTCATAGCTCTCATTCCCACTGTTCAAGGTGCGTGGCCACCTCGCATAGATGGTGACTCTGGCTGGTATGCATCAACAACCCTACCTAATGCCTGGAGATGAGTTTGATTAATGTCCTTGAGCTAGTTTGGTCCACTTCCAATTTCAAGAATGGGATGCGCTCTTAGGAGGACATTGGGTAGAGCATAGGAGAAATGCATGTGCAAGCGTACTGGGGCTTAGTCCATTAATTCCTACTCAGTGCACAACCAAAGATTTAAAAAGAGAGCCCATGGAATAACTATGACCCAGCCCACCTTCATACTATTCTTGAAAACCTTGACCAAATCCCTGTCCCAGACTCTATCTTGATCCACATTCACATATCCAAAAGTTGTCTAATAAATCTGAAATCAAAACATGTACTAGAGACAACACTCAATAAGTACAGACATTAAATATAACCCACTGAACCAAACACCAAGCCACTCATGCAATTGGACAATTATCTCCAAAACATAATCCACGAACAAGAGGATGGACTCCATTAGCTCCTTGAGTGTCCTGTGTCCTACTCGACCTTGACTAGAGGGTCATGTCCTGATCCTCGTTCTTCTGACACCTCGTCTACCATTTAATGGAGAACAATAATTAAGACTACCAAGTGAAATTTTAAAAATCTCAGCAGTAATATGACATGCATGCTTTGTGACATGGTGTTGTGCAAGACAAGACTTGAAAATAACATGACTACTTGACATGGAAATAACATAACTTGACATGAACCTAACATGACTTGACTTGAACATAACATAACATTGTTATATATATATGTTTGTTTAATTGAAAAATGGAGGCTCCACGACTCCCAAAGGGTCTTGTGCACTTGCTAGATACTGCATTACATCACAGGCTCCTACTATGAGTATGCCATGATAAATTGTACATGTAAATGTCTAATTTTGGCACCACAGGCATTGGGTGCTTGACTTCGCATTGGAAACTATTTATTTAGGTCACATTCAAAATCTGTTGACTTTACACCTCAACCTAGAGGTTTCCACATCTAATTTAAATACTCCGGAGTGGACAAAAGACTTCTACTAGGGTAATTCCTTATCCTAGCACTTGGGATTTTCATAAAATAAAAGACTCATGAATGACTTAGAAACATTTCATGACATACTCAATGCTTATGACATGACATTCATGGCATGGAACAGATAATCATGTGTAACACCCGGACCCAAAATTTGTATAGTTGGACTATGGATTTTATTTATTTATTTATTTGAGCTTGATATTTTAGGTTTTTATATTACAGACTTGAGTAGTGATTTTCTTTTTATTTGGAGATCTTGGCTGTTTATTTTAACCTTAGAAAAACTTTTGGTTTATGAACAGTTCCTCAACCGCACGACTCTTTTCCAACTGCATGCACGTTACTCCCTTTTCTCTAGGGTTTCTCCATCGCCAATAAATACACACACACACACACACACATATATATATATATATATATATATATATATATACGCACCTGGATGTTAGTTTACAAAGCCTTAGCTGCCATAAAAAATCCAACGGCAGTCTCCACCCACTCACGCACAGAAGCTCCATCCAGAAACCATCGTTCGTTTCGATCACGTCCCTCCTTCCCTCATCCTCCAGCGTTGCACGTCGCTTGAAGCCCAGCAGCCGCATCTCTTTGTGTCAACCACGGGACCACCGTGGATTTTCCACCAGCAACCTCCTTGCCCAGACCTGCATGGGTCCTCTGTCCGTTTGCCATATGACGTGACCACCACCTTGTAGAAACCATAAGCAGCAACCTACACCACATACCGAGAGTCGCTCCACGGAGGATACTCAGCCGCCCCCACCATCCGCTTATGCAGTGCACCACCCACGACCAGTAGAGGAAGATCATCACCATGGGTTGAACCACGTGAGACGCCGAGCCCAAGTTTCGCACGACGAGAGACTCACCCACACACGTCGAAATCCACCATTAGCCATCCGGCAAAAACCTCTGTTACTCACTCCTGAAACAAAGGATCTATTCCGCCTACCTTGAGCCACTGCGACAACTGCCCATCGAGAGCTCCTTCATGTTGCGGCCCCAGAAACTGTTGGCGAGATTTTCCGTCACCCCAGGTCCGCCTCACGCCACCTCCGCCGCACGGTAATCTCCCTCTCTGTTTTCTCTCTCACGCTCGGCTTGCTCATCCCATAACCTCTCTCTCTCTCCATTTCCCTCATTGTATTACTCTCTCTCTCTCTCAGTGCCCCACCATCATGATCTGCCACTAGCCCCAACTGTGCCGCCGTAGACTTCCACCCAAGCCATCGCTGCACATAGTTTCGGTATGCATGGCCCCTGTCACGTAAAGTTTGATCCTAGGTTATTTTTCTCAAAGAGTTATGAGTTTTCTTTCCCAAAAAGCCCTTGATTGGGTATGTACCGATCATGTTTTTATCATCTGCTATGCGTGGGTTTTTATTTGCAGTAGAAGAATTCATATTTACAGATAGAAGTTAATTTATTAAATATATGAGTTTTAAAATATGATTAAGTTAATTACTAAAATGAATCTAAGTTGTAGTTGTTTAATTTTTAAGATATTTTGGTATAAATATATTAGCTAGTATTAAATCTTATAATTTGATTTCATTAGTAAATAAGTTATAAGATGATAAATATAACTTATATTTATCATATAAATATATATTTTGGTATAAATATATTAGCTTGTATCGTCACATTTCTCAATTCATTATGAAATTTTGTGCATAAATTATGTTGTGATATGATTTTGTTCTGTTCTGAAGATTTTGTTCAATACTCTGTTTGGATAAGACGTGATTTCTGAAAACCTTTGGTATGACTTTCTGATTCTAAATTTGATTCTGTTTCCGCACTGTTCAGTTACGATCCTACCACGGGTGATAATAGTGGCATACGGCCCAACCATGGGTTACAATAGTGGATACGGCCCAATCACGGGTAATAATAGTGGATACGACCCAACCATAGATAATAATAGTGGATACGGCCCTGCCATGGGTTATAGTAGTGTTCTCTGTTTTGAGTGCACACCTTGGTGACAGAGTGAATTATGTTCTACTTGGCTATCCGCAGATGCACAACCCTACCACGGGGGTTATATATGGCCTATGTTCTGATATGATGTTCTGATGATGATGATGATGATCATTTATGCTATGCCAAAGAATATTTTTGAATGCAATTATTTCTAAATCTTTGCTCTGATATTTTGATAACATGTTTTGCTTCCGTACTCTGAAAATGAAAATGTTTTATTTTGCATTCTGATTTCTGTAAATGCTCATTTTACAAACTAGTATATGTCCTCTGCTTACTGAGTTGTTGATAACTCACCCCTTATCTCCATATATTTTTTAGATGATTTTGAATAATCCAGCTAAGGATTAGGATTATGGAGTATCGGTGAGATGATTTTTTAAGCATAGTGGTTTACTCATAAAAGATTTCTGAGAAGTGGCGGTTTTTATTGAGAGATTCTGTAGTTTTCTGATGACTTTATATTTTGAAGTCTATAAATACATTGATGCATTGTGAGTTTTAAGTTATAGGGAGTAACTCTTTGATCCCTGCGGGACCGGGGCGTTACATCATGTAACAAATATGATGACACGACATTCATGACATGTAATAGTCTTAAATGATATGGCATGGCATGTTATTGTTGCGACTTTAATAATGCTCGCATGTGTAGGATTGTCACATAGTAATAACTCGGTGAGTCCAAGATCGAATCCATAGGAAAGGGTGTAGAATTGCAATTTAAAGCAAGAAAATCAAATAGAACAAGAAAACTTAATAGAAAAGATTATCAAGAGTTGATTGAGTTGCTGAAAATAAAAAAATCAAAATATTGGAGAAAAATATCAATATCTTAAAACACTAAGGCTTCGGGATTCACACACAATGCATCTAATGATAGTTTCAGTAATCTATTTTATAACCCAACTAAAATTCATACGAAGGATGATCCTGGTCTGATGATTTTGTCAGTAAAGCACATATTACTTTTCAAAGATAGTTTCATGAATTGGATTGATCTTAGGCAAAACAGATCTAGAGAATTTATGCATAGGAAATTTTAAGCATTCAACGTGCCTGGAGCCTACGATAAATCAAAGAATTATACATAATAAATCTTTTTCCTAGAATAGTAAATCAATCAGAAAACACCAAAACGTAAACATAAAGACCAAACAGATTGTTAAGATCATACCAAAAGATGGTTGGGCTACACCATACACCTTAGTAGGGTGTTTAGCAATCCATTAGCAAAAGGAAATAAAACAATAAACTAAAATTGTTCCTGGCCTCCTTCCACTCAATTTTCGTCCAATGATATGATTCCTCCCAGGTATAAAAGAAACTCTAACATTTTCATGATTTCCGCATAAAAAATCACCTAACTTTTAGGACTCTGATTGGCAGCCACGTATGCACTTCATAAGTCAAAATTTAGACATCCTTATCAGATACGAACTTCTAGCCCTTTAAGATAGCTTCCCAATGCATCAAGAATGTGTGAGTGAAAGTTATGATCAAAACACTAAGGTATATCCCAGGTTGTCTCCTAGCGTTTTTAGACTTGGACCCTTTGCGGTTTCCTTTTGTGATTTCTTTCCTTTTTTCTTGATCCAAATTACTCTCAAACCTTACAAAAACATATTTATGCATTAAGATTCATTTTAAGCACAAACTTAAGAAAATAACATTATTCTAAAACAACCGATAATATGCATGAATTAACCTAAACTAAATATAATAAAGCTATCTACTAATGAGATAAATGTGCAAAACTAAGCTATTATCAGTTATAAATAGTTAACAAAAGCATAAATGAACATGAATATAATCAATGGAATCTGTGTGACAACACGGGCTTAGCCAAGCCCTCGCCTGTCTTTCCTCACTAGGTTATATTTAATTTTTGGGTCATGCAAGAGTTGTAGAGTACAAAGAAAAACCTTGGGCCCTATTTATTTCTAATGTATTAGGCATCTAAGTCGACAAGGGTGGCCCAACAAGGCCCTTAGAATCCGTCCATCACTTCGAATTAGGGTTTAGAACCCTAGTGGAACTTAGGGCACATGCCCAACTCACCAACCTCTAGCCATTTTTCACACATGCACATTCCACTCAAGAGACACCATGAACCTAGACATAATTTGGTGAAATGGGGGCGAGAGACTTTAGGGTTTTGGAAACCCAAAAGCCCCACACACCTTCTATGAGATTTTGGCAATTTCCATAACTTTGAGCAATGATTAAGAATGGGAGGAGACACTTAGAGCCATTAGAAAATAGAGGCACGAAACCCCAAGAAGACCCTTAGGGTTTCGGCCATGAGGGTTACACGCCACCTATGACAAGCTCACCCACCGTTTGACACTTGTCACACATGTAGATGGGTAAGATGATTTTAAGAAGATGGCATAGGGAAGTGGTGCATTCCGCATGGGGGATGCCAAAGGGCTTAGGCACACGTTTCCAAAAGGCTCTTAGGGTTCGGTCAAGGGGTGCTTCAAGCCCGTCTAAGGGTCTCGGCACTACAGACTCCCTCTCTCTCTCACGCCACTTGTCAAACACTTAGAGTTTCAAGGAGAGGCATGTGGGGAAATGGAAGAGATGAGACGCCTAGGGAAAACTCACGCACACAATCACCAAGGCTCTATAAGGATCTTTGTGGGGAGAAGGGAAAGGAGTGGATGGCTAGGGTTATAACCACTCACACGCCAATGCTACTTGGCAAGCATGCACATGCCCCACTATCCAAGGAAGATCTAGGGTTAAGGAAAGGACATGCACACCTAAGAGGTTCATTGAACCTAGTCCATACGTGAGACATGTCTAAAGGGCTTCTAGGAAATTTTAGTGGGAGCCATGAAACTTGACCTATTTTCAGAGAAACCTTTGAAGTTCCCACGTGTAGGAAATGATGGGGAAGAGGGAGTGGCCAAAGCTAGAAGGGGTGACACATGGCAATCGCACAAGACCACCCTTTGAGCTTCACTATGACATGACATGGGGAGATGGGACTTAGAGAGCTATAAAAAGGGAAGAGGCCAGCATCCACGAATCCTTTCATTTGGGTGCCATATCGATTTTTCTCTACACTTTCTCTCTCTCCTCTCTCTCTTACACGACTAACCAAGGTGAGCTTTCCTCTTCACTTTCTTACAAATTTTCACTTTCTCTTCAAACAAGCACCATTTCTTACTCTCTAATCTTAGTCATGAGCAATGAAGAAATTGGAAACCACGTTCTTAAGGAACATATCGCACGGTACCATTCTAACTCCCACTACTTACAAGTCACTCACGTGAACACACAAGGGTGAAGGGGTTACTAGGGTTTCAGATCCAAGAAAGAGCACCACCATCATGCTCCAATGTTCAACCTTTCTTTTGAGAGAATTTCTTGAGGAAAAACTAGGGTTTTCCCAAAAGGAGAGGCTAAAACTAGAAAAAGAGATTCCCACCTCGTTTCTTAGGAGTCTTGGCCACCATGCATGATCGTACCTCACCATGCACACATGCACATGCCTAAGACCTTGCAAAGGTCAAGGGAAAAACACGACCACCTTCAACCAAGGGCATGTAGGCCGAATGATTGGATTGTCACCATGAGCAAAATGAACGCTAACACGACCACACACGACCGATTTAGGTTGCGTCATATTGTTTGTAATATTTTGAACAAACACTTTTTACAGCTTGCTTGATCACATTTCATTGCTTAGGATTTTTGTAAGTGCACTCTCAACCTACTTTGGATAATATTTGTATATAACGTTGCATGTTTTCAAAAAAGTCAAATTGCATGAACTAAGTTTTGGGTCAAGTACATGTCCATGTCCATGCATTCATTTCATGGTTTGTCTTTATATACTTATGTTATCTGTGGTATGTTGTTTGTTTACTTACTAAGATTTCTTGAAATCTCAGCGTTGTAGTTTTCATTACAATTCTCAACCCCGAATGGTAGAAATTATTACAAGACATGAGACAAGATATGGAGAAGCACAAGAGGCCAACACCCCTAATAGTCAAGGAGCTCTTGAAGAGACCTGAGTGCTTGACGGAGCCATCCATAGAAGATAGGCTCGAAGTGGTCGACTGCCTCATAAGTGAAGTATTGGAGCTTTTCGAGATTTTGAAGAAAAGTATCGACAAGGACAAGGCGAAGTAGGCCTTGTAGGACTTTAAGTTGGATTTTAAATTCTGATTGAAAATAGGGAAATGGCTTTAACTCGTGATATTTTTGGACCATCTTGTATTTTGGGATAATTTGAACAATGAAATCTTTGGGGATTATAGTCTAATGGTACCATGACATTTTGCAAAATTGCTCTTAATCTTACTTAGATTTGCATGCAATTTTCGCTGCATTGCATCTTAATTTTCATGAATGGGGGTATTTAACCTTGAGTTATATGTCTCGATACTTCAATCACCGTCCAGTCCCAAGAGGGGGCTGGGGGCGCAACAAAATCTTACCACTATATATATGTACAAATAACAAAAGTAAGTTAGAAGCTAACTTATAAATTATCGTGTAAACGTGAGTGTAACGTAAAAAAGTGTAAACTGTAATGAAAGACGTTCTAAGGTTAGAATATATCACTTAATCCTCATGAATGCAAAACTTACTAACTTAGGGCCAAATTTGCAAATTTACCCTTTAACTTTTGGGAAATTATAAATTTACCTTTAAACTTAAGGAATTTGCAAGTGGACTCCAAAACTTACCAAGATTTATATTACTTATGTACATTTCATCCTAAATCTAAATATGAACTCAGAATTTTTTAAAACTAAACCCAAGTATGCAAAATGTGTCTTGGTCGATTCATGTATAGGCTAAAATCCATGATTTTTTTTTTTTTATAGAAGAGTCAGAAGCCACCTGTCCATTAGTGACCCCGTCCCAATTTTATTAATAAACCTCACTTATGGCGGAGGAAAACCGTGGCAACAAAACTGACACTCGGGATACAGACCATCCCTTGTATCTAAACCAATAACCCATGATTATGTTGCTATTTGGTCATTTAACAAACAAACAAGCTTAAACCGAGTTTATCAACTCTAAAAGATTCACCTGCTTAGTTCTAAAATCATTTTAAGACAATAAATCACATATTTTACAAAAACTTGGAGTCACTATGTTACAAAAAATTCCAAAACATCTAGATTAGGTAAAATAAAACCAACTCTTGGTGTTCTTGGTCTAACGCCTATTGGTGTTCTTGGTCTAACGCTTTTATGTCAACTCCAAGGACTCCAAAAGACCATAAATAACACTTTTAACACGTTCACCATTCAAAATTAAGTGATGAAATGTTTAACTAAGCAACCAAAAATCACAAAATACAACATAGAACAATGGGCTTTCATGAAAACTTAGAAACCGAACATGCATACTTTTGGACTCGAAACAAAGTGGCTAGCTCCTTGATTTTTGATGCAACAAACCTTGAAATAACACAACCATATACCTGATATTCAAGTTCTAATTTTATCTAAGCATCAAATCTAGCATGCCGTAGCAGAAGTTTCATCAAAACCAACATTAAACCCGATAGCCTCTATAATATGGTTAAAATCAAACTCTTGCATGTTCATCATCATTCCAACAGAGATCTAAATCATAACTCTTGAAAAACATTCATTCTTAATCTATAGATCAAAGCTTCAAGAATAAGAATTACAAAAATCATAACCATAGAATTAAGATCCTAAAGTTAAAATCACAATCTAACGAAACAAAAACTGTTTTGAACTAATTGGTTTCTACCACTTCAAAGATCATGTAAAACTATTTTATAAAATCCTAACATGCTTTGAATCAAACCATAAATTGCATAAAAATCATGTGAACACTCATCAAATAGAGATCTACCTGACATTTCATCAAAATTTCACAAAACTCCCAAGATTCATCAAATCATCATAACAAAACATTTCCACCATCAACACAAACTTTCTTACAACAAAACTCCAAAAAAAGTAACCAATGCTATCCCAAGTAATCAAGACTCAATACTAAAAAAATGGAAAAGAGTAGAGCAAAAAAAAAAAAAAAAACTCACAAAGGGCTGGAATCAAGCAAGCAGAAAGCTGATTGGTTTTGTCTCTAACTCTTTCTCGGTTTCTCTCTAGAGAATGGATGAAAAGTGTAAGTGTGGGGAAGCAAATGGAAGGGTCTTGGGGTGTAGATGAAGGGGCAGACTTTCTGGTTGAGTGAATGACCATTTAGGTGAGTTTGACTTGTGAAAAAAGTATAGAAAAAGGGCTTAAGTGTTGTTGTCATCTGCTACTGCTGCTGCGAAGTGGGTGATGAGCTGAGTGTTGCTTGTTTGAGTGGCCATAAATGGCACTATTTGCGGCAGCAAATGAGGTAGCATGTCAGCCATGGTATGAACTTATGTAGGTGGAGAAAAGTTTTGAAGGGGCTAATCAAAAAGGGCACACATTTGGGATTTAGAGATGGTTTCGGTTAGGGTTTGGTTCCAATAAAAACTTTCTTGGTATAAGAGAGTATAATGACAGGCTTGATTCACACTCTATCACTTACACACTTGTTCTCCTCTTGACAAGTGTCTTAGGATTTTTCAAGTGGATGGTGCCATGTGTCCAAGAAAAATTTTTCTAGTGATCATAAGTGTATTTGGACATCTTACATGGCAATTGGACAACTGGTTGAATTAAATGTCACTTGACGCTCTCCTGAAGGGTTACTATTCACCCAAAAAATTTGAAACTTCTTAGTGCATCATAAAATTGTAAATATTTCATACAAGCCTAATGGTGCAATTAATTTTGTAAAATTATACTCCTGAGTACTTCAATTAAATAGAAAGATAATTTTGTCACCATAATGGATCGGGACCCGAATATATTAATGGACTAAAACCTAATCGATTGCTCGATTCATGAAATCTTTTGGAGATTTCACGACGTTTCTAAAGTCCAAAAAATTATTTTATTGAATTTATTTTGGAACGTTACATTTACCAACAACAGTGAGTTGATCAGCCTATCATTTGGTTAGGCTAAGATAGTCAAAACATGTGTGAGTCCCTTTTTGTAAGGACTAAAGTTGGTGCTTGAGATAGGCAACTTGAGATTGAGAATGAGAAGTGAAACGAGAAGCCAAAGACAACAACACATGTCTAGAGGTGTTCAGACCATATATGGAAGAGAGAACATTTCCAAACAAGGTAGTGGTAAACTAGCCAAAGTGATATTGGTGCTTTCTTTGCCATGAAATATAATCTGGGTTGAGTACAATTGTCTTTACCAAAATCATCAATAAGAACTTTGAAGGGGCATGGCTCAAAATCATCAATAATACCAATGAGATCATGGCTACTAAGATTTGGCAAAAAGTATGATATCTAGTTTAGATAGTTGGTGCCATCCAACTTGATCAAAACACGATGGGTGATATTAGGTAGGAAAAAGGTGTTGGTAAGAGATGTAGGAGGGACACTTGATGAAGAAGTCATTGTAAAGAAAAGGAATGGACAATAGGAGGTATCCTCGCTATAACTTTAATACCATAAAAAAAAATAGATGGAGAAAGTATGTGTAACGACCCGATCCTATATTTATTTTTTTAGGATAAAATTTGAATAATTTTATTAAGCTCAATAAATGAGTTAAAACCCATTAGAAAATTTATCGGATAGATTATTTTTTTTTAGGCTTCATTAGTATTATTATTATTATTTTCCCTCCAAACTCATGAATCCTCTTCATAAAAAAAATCCTCCCTACCAGATTTTTTTCTTTGAAATTCAAACAAGCCACTCACTTGCACATGCATATCTCTTCCTTTATTTTTCTCTAGGGTTTTCCACCATGTTTTTTTTATATACACGTACGAGAACTTCTTATTGACGGTTGTTGCAATAGCCCTCCATCACCTAGACTCCTCACCTTGGTAGATTTCTCTTCATGCACGGTTTAGTTTATGTCCGTCTATCACTGCATGCATGGCTCCATCTGTTTCCTCCGCTTGCACGACACTATGTTTATTTATACACTCACGCACAGCCGTGCACACACGCAGCAACCATAGCTCTTCCTCTCCACCTCGAAAGCAGCCCAAACACAGTAGCCACCATCATCATCTTTCGTGGAAAGCGGAAGCGGAAGCTGCTCTGTTTTGAAGCCATTGAAACATAGCATCCTCCCCCAAATCGAGAGCCACGTTCTGCCACTGGTGGGCCGCGACGCCACCATCAGTAGCAACAGATGACGCCGGAGGTCTAGCCTCCACTGCCCAGTGCCACCCAGTGACGCCTAGCACCACCACTCGAAGCCCCCATGCATGCTGTGTGGTGCGAAAAATCTCTCTCCGTTCTCTCTCACTCATTCTCTCTCTCGGCGTCGCACTAACCAGCCCAAAGGAAACCAGTTGCGCCGCCTTGGTTCCCAGCTGCCTGAGCCGCCGCGCATCAGCTTCCTCTCTCGGTGAGCATCGCACCACCCAACCCGAATGCATGCAACCTTTTCACGCGTAAAACCAAACCGGATCCATGCAACCCATAAATCAATCTTTTTTTTGGTTAGATAAATTACAAAACTGCCCCTCTATTTTGTTTTCCCAAAATGCCCATGTTCAGTATGTTGTTTTCCAAAAAATATCCTTGCTTATTTAAGACTAGCGGGTAAGGATATTTTAGTGTCAGGAAGCGTTTAGGTTTAGGAAATATAGACCATTTTAGTAGTTTAGGTTTTTAAATAAAATCACTTGTTTAATTAGAAATTTATGCAAAATATGTGTTTATTTTTATAGGCGACCGATTACGTGCCAAAAATAGTGGATTAACATTGTAAGGTAAGTAGCATGATCATATCCTTACACATATGTTCGGTAAACTGTTTATTTTTTTAATAAAAAATATTATGCATGTATGCCCTTCATTGGAAGTCCCTTTTTATGTACCCATGACATGATAAAAAGTCATGATTTTATGTGAAAGTTTATGAATATTGATGATTTTATGTGATAATTTATGCATTAAAATAATTATGGGAGTCATATATGATTTTATGTGAGAGATTATTCACAAAATTATTTATTAAATGCATGATTTTATGTAAGAGTTATTTCATAAAATTATTTATGAAATGCATGATTTTATGTGAGAGTTATTTCATAAAATTTTCTATGAAAAGTCATGAATTTATGTGAGGAAATATGTATCGCGATATTATGAAAGAATGCGATTTTATTTGAAATCTATGATACGATGTGACAAGTATGTATGTGATTTCTTTTGAAATTTATGAAATGACAAGTATGCAAGTATGATTTGATAAAATATGTAACAACCTATGTTATGATATGAAAACGGTACCTATGTTATGGGCATATTACATTGTCAGGTCGTGCATGCTGGTAGTGCACCTAGTATGTCTTCCTTATGTATGGATTCCACAACCCGCGGCCACGGACAGAATCAGAATCTATTTAGATTTGCTAACCCTAACTCACGGGGGTCAACAGTGGGTAACGGCCTATGATAAGTGAAAGATAAGTTAAAGTTCATGTTCATGTTATTATGAATATATTTATGAATATGCACGTATTTTTCAAGAAACCATATGTTTATTATGTTTACTGCATGATGTGTTGCTTATTGAGTATTCGACTCATTTTAGATTGTTTTTCTATTTTTAAACCCCCCCAGTGATGACATTTATGAAGATGAGACTGCAGGACAAGACTTGACTCAGGGAGGCGAGGCAGAGACCTGGACAGATTATGCTATGACTATTTCTATGGTTTAAAGTTTAAATAAATTATTTTGATAAGCACATGAGACTTCCATATTTTTAATAAGTGCTTCTGCAGACTTTATTTTGGATTTTCAATATTTATTGAAGTTTGTTATTTTATGGAATTCTTTCGTCTCTAGCGCATTGTTAAAAAGGAAAAGCTTTTATATTTAAGTTTTGTAGTAGCACACTAGCTTTCCAAAAATTCTAGAATGTCTTTTTGAGAAGTGGGGTGTTACAGTATGGTATGCCTCAATGATCATACCAGTATTGTATCAGGCATCTATTTATATGACAATAAAAAATTACAACTATGCACCATAATAGGCAAGAATATATGACACAAATTTTGTACAGCTAGGTAATATTGATTGCACAAAGCCTACTTCTTGATCAGTTCTTGATGCGTCGCTTGTATTAGTGATAGAGTGAGGCTATGATTGAGGGATATATATGATTAAGGTCTTTGCAAGGAATAGTTGACTTTCTGTTCATGGTTTGAGCAGTTGTAACTTAGTTTTTAACACCATATGCAACGACAATGCCGTTGACAACCAGGAGCGCAACTGCCTCATTTTCTCTCCCCCTCCCCCCCTCTCTATCTCTGATAGATCCTTTGAAAAAATTGATTCTCCCTTTATCCATTACGTTTTGCAAACTCGTAAGTAAATCTTCAGATTCCTCATCTATAATTTCTCATTTTTCTAGTTCTTTCCATATCTTGGTTTATTATTTGTGAAGTGTGTTATGATTTTGATTTTAGTGTTGGTTTCGGGTGGATGATTTGTAATATATATATATATGGAGCTGTGAAATGGCTAAAGATTCTGGGGCATACAGATTTTAGGTTGAAATTCAGTGTATTCAAGGATTTATGTAAAAGGTTTAAAAATTGTTGCTACAATTTATTTTATTTAATTTTGTTTGCTCTTTCGGTTACTTTTTTTGTTTGCCTCAATTTTGGTTAATTAATTCATTGCAAGCAAATTTGAAAAGCTTGTAAATGCCAATGCTTTTGCTCATACTCTATTAAATTTTCCATACATGCACAATCTAGGCGAAGATTTTGTTTGTTGCATAATGCAAATGCCAATAATTTAGTTATTATGGGTTTTTGTATATTGTGAATGCCATTGCTTTAATGCTATGTAAATGCCAATGCTTATGTTCTTATACTGAGTGGTTGCATAATGTGACTTTAATGATTTTGCATTATTAGTTGTAATCATCACATTTGAAATGACCATTGTTGATTTTGTACACTTTTGTAAAATCTTGTTTTGTCATGCTATAAATACTTGTAGGCATTCCATTTGTTCTACAACATTGTTCATTGTTTGGATGCTTGCATTGGCTCTGTCAAATTCTTTGGAAAGTAATTAAAGAGGTTCACGACAAAAGCTAAGTTAGATATGCGGTGTGTTTATATTTTGTATGGATGTGATGTTTATGTGTTTTGGAATATTTTTAATAATTTCATGTTATTTTTTCGGAAAGATTTTTTATTTTATGTCGATTAATCGATAGAACATTGTCTTTACTTTCTTTTTTTTTTTGGATAGAAAACTGGCTTTATTCATCATAAAATCAAATCAAATCTTGAATACAAGAAGGGACATTTCCTGTGTGAACAACAGTATGAGGAATCAATAGAGCATTACGAGCTAGGACATGGGCAACCTTATTAACATCTCTTCTCACATGATTAGCCGACCATTTGACAAACTGTTTCAATTGTATCTTGATATCTTCAACTACCATACTTGTACCAGACCAGTGCTCACCCCTCCTTTGTGATGTCCTTAATAACTTGTTGAGAGTCTCCTCTAGAATTTCATTATCGAGTCCCATCTTTAAGCCAAAACATGTAGCTTCCAACGCTCCAAAAGCTTCTGCAAGTAGAGGATCAAGGAAGAGGGGTCTGCTTAGTCTTGAGGTGGCCAAAACCTTTCCAGTCCAGTTTTTCACTATAATACACACAGCAATTTTGGACTGTGTTCTATCAACTGCAGCTTCCCAGTTAATCTTATAGGTGTTTAATGGAGGTGGTTGCCATCTAAGATTCGTAGGCTTCAACAAACCTGGTTGAACATCTTTACTAGTTTTGGAGTTTTTCATCCCTTGTAACACTTCTTGAGCCTACTGAGCCACTGTGTTGGGGTGGCTGAAATCATCTTGAAACACATAAGTATTTCGTCTCTGCCACACTCTTTTAGACACCATTGCTACTTCCTCCACAACCTCCTTTCCATAGTCCGAACCCATCTTCTCAACTAGTTCCATATAATTACTTTTGATGATGGAGCTCTTTTGGATTTTCCTAGTACATTGGTTCCATATGTCTTGAGCTGCATGATACGTCGAAAGTGCATGAATGATTGATTCCTCTGCCACTAACAGATTGGACACTTAGGGTTCTCCACTATCTTATTCTTAAACAGGTTTTGGTTGGTAGGAAGCCCTTCCCGACAGGCCCTCCACAAAGATCTTGTCAGCTGGAGGTATGTTCAATTTCCATATTTCAGACCAAAACTACTTACTGCTAGTGTTGTTTGATGGTTGACCCTTGGCTTGCTCAATCATTTCTTTATGCATATGATATGCACTCCTCACTGTGATAAGACCTTGGGCTGAACCAGTCCATATCAGTTTATTAGAGCAGCTGCTATAGCTAATGGGAATCTGTTTTATGATATTCATCTCCTTTCTTGAAAAAAATCTCTTCAATAATATTAACCTTCCATTGTTTGGTATCAGGATCAATAAGTTCATTGACAGTAGAATTATTCTCCAGACCCATCACTAAACTCTGAATTCTGAAAGAAGGCCTTGGGATCCATTTGTCCTTCCAAATCTAAATCTCAGTACCATTCCCTACCCTCCATCTAGTGCCTTTCTCTAGTAATGATGGTCTTGCTGACAAGATACTCCTGGGTAGGCGATATAAGCTCTAGAAGAACTGATTTCAACCTATTTGCAATAGCCTTGGAAATAATTTTGTACATAACATTACATAGGCTAATTGGTGTAAAGTCAGAACCTTTACAGGAGATTTGATCTTTGGAATGAAAGCAATATGTGTTACACAAATCTCATCAACCAAGCCATCAGAGTTAAGAATATAAAGAGCAGCTTCACATACCTCCTTACCCACAGAACTCCAATGATTTTGGTAGAAGGCTGGTGGGAATCCATCAGGTCCTGGAGA
Organism: Juglans regia; assembly: GCF_001411555.2. Lineage (NCBI taxonomy): Eukaryota > Viridiplantae > Streptophyta > Magnoliopsida > Fagales > Juglandaceae > Juglans > Juglans regia. The sequence goes on from NC_049903.1 coordinate 26,027,034, forward strand.
GCTGAGACAGTTCATTTGAAATGTGGCTTCCTCCACTTCCTTTATTGTGAATTTCCTGAGCAGCTTGAGGTTCATGTCATCAATCACTTTGCCATCAAGTTGTTGCAAACATTCTACAATATTCTCAGGGTGGGATGTGGTGAAGAGTTCTTTGAAATATTTTTGAAATTTCTCACTAATTGCCTTAGGAGTTACTGCCACAGAACCATCTGCATGAAATCTTCTTGATGGTGTTATTTTTCCTCCTTTGATTAGCACAATGGGGGAAAAACTTTGTGTTTCTATCACCCTCCCTCAGCCACCTTTGTTTCGCCCTTTATCTCCATTTCGTAATCCTCTTCCTCAAGCAACAAGTCCATATCCTTTTGAAGAGCTCTAATTTCCTTTCTCAATTCACCCTGATTATCTTTATGGAGAATAGAAATTTGGCTGAACTTAGAGTTGATAACCTTCTTGAAGTTCCCAATTGACTCCTTAATCCAATTTTTCAGCTTTTCTCTGCATCTGGTCAGTCCTTTAGTTGCCATTTGTAATTTATTCATAGCTAAACAAGACTTTTTCCATTCATTCTCCACAAGTATATGACATTCTTCCTTGTGGGCCCAACTAGCCTCATACATGAATGGTCTTTCTCCTCTATGAAAATCCTGAGCACATGATGCTATCCAGATCACAATAGGTCTGTGATATGAACTTTGGGTAGCTTCTAAAGTCACTGTTGTATTAGATAATAACTCAATCCATTTTGAATTAGCAAGAGCTCTTTCTAGTATTTCCTTAGTGAATTGGTCACCTTCTCTATTATTGCACCATGTGAAATTGTTTCCATGATAGCCCAGATCACTGAGCCCACTTTCTTCTATTGCTAGTTTGAAATCTTCCTTTTGAGCATAAGGTCTAGTTGTCTTTCCACACTTCTCACTATTTTGTAGAATCTCATTGAAGTCCCTTATGCATAACCAAGCCATCCCATTTGCAGGTTCATTAGGAAGACTCTAGCTTTGTTTTCCTTTTGAAGTCATTGGGTGTCTATAAAAACCTGTTAGCAACCAATTTGATTCCTCATTAGAGCTTGAGACTCTAAGAGATATATGATATTGAGAATAGGAATCTAGTACCACCTTCACAGAAAAGCCAATCCTCCATGTGAACCTCTACTCTCCACCACAAAACTATTGTCCATACCTAATTTTGCTTTCACATTCTCAATCTGATTCCTATTGCATTTTGTCTTGATAAGGAAAATGAGACTTGGGAACTTTGTCTTCACCAAATGATAAAGTTCTCGAACTGTCCGAGGGTTCCCAAGCCCTCGATAGTTCCAACTGATGTAATTCATGGCTGTTTGTGGTGTTGCACAACAGCACCACCAACTCTTCCTGTTTCACATTTCCTCCAGGTAAAAGGATTGATTTTGATTTTATAAAAGGACCATCATTCACATCTTCCATGATCTCATGACTAGCATTCCTCTTTGTAGGACCTAACATATTAAACTTCTTATTAGTCTCACTATAAATGTTCAGAAGTTTCAAGTGATTTTCTCTAGCTCTTCTCTTCCACTTTGATTGTTGCTTAGAAGTAGCCAGATGCTGGATTTGCTTAGAGAGAAAAAGGTTTAGTGAGTTTGCCTAGTTGGCAATAGATAATTCTGGATTTGAGTAGACTTTATGGGAGGAAACTTCCTTCTGGACTTGAGTCTCCATATCCCCGATAGAATCTTCCACATAATCATTTCTAACATTCTCAACTTCCTGGTATATCTTAGTAGCATCTTCACCGTATATGTGTTCCTGATTTTCCTTAATAGGATTGATCCCACAAATTTGATGCTCAATTTTTGGATGTAGCATTTCAAAATCCTCTCCCACTTTGTTTTGTCTTGACCCATTTCCATAATTTGCTACTTTCCTTACCAGGACTTGATCCTCCTACTTTTCAAGAATTTCCTCATCCTAGATTATAGGTTGGTCCTGAAAATCATAGGCCAAATTCCTCTTACCAAAATTGTCATTCTCGTCAGAATTCTCTTGTTTCTGACTGAACTATGCATGACTTCGGCCACCACCGCCATATCTTGGTTGTTGTGCTACTAGCCTTTGGAGGATTGGCTCTCAACCAAGAACCATATTGAGCTTGGTGACTCTCAAATTCCTATCATGAGTCATCTTTAAGCAAACTTTCTCCTTGAGCTTAATAACACCACAATGAAAGCAAAAAAAGGGCAGTCTTTCATACTTTATAGGAAGTCATTATTGTTTTTGATCTAAAGTCAGAAATCTTCCTCTAGCCAGAGGTTTGGTGATATCTATCTCCACTTTCATAGGTAAGAACCGACCCCAGCCATTACCTGCACCATCAGTATCAACTTCTACTACATCTCCCATTCTAGAACCAATTTGATAACCCACCATTTTAGTCATGCTCATTAATGGCATGTTATGGACCTATATCCAAAATGTATTTGATTAGGGTCATGTACTCAACTTTCTTTGGGGAAGAAGAACTCATTTGGACACTCATCTTCTTTCTAATATGATGATGGCATTAAATGAAGTCCACAAATTTTGGTGTGCACGCAACATTGGTTGAGGGGAACTCTTATTCATGATTTGCTCGTAAACGCAAAATCATTTGCCCTATTGTGTAAATGCCTTTTATCTTCAAGAATCATGTTGTGAAATAGTATGCAAACCGCCATATATATTGTCTTCAAGAGTCTATCAATGAAAAAAACCAATAGGACCACAAATTATTCCAATTGCATATTTTGCATCTATTTTTTGCGTACCCTTGAATTTCACCAAAATTTTCCTCTTATTCTCTCATGGTGCGAGAATTGGTTTAATGAATATTACCACGAAGGATATGTACCATTAGCAAGATAGTATTCTATTGTATAGTCATTATCATCAATTAAATAGTTGACTGGCCTAGTGATCTTTAGTGAGCTCGATAAATATAGAAGATTGGTCTGGTATATAAACATTAATATTGAGAAATTTCATTCCCAAACACATCACTCAACAATTTTTTATCTAATCATTACAATTTTTCTAAATTAACTTTCAAACTAAACACAAAAAATAATACAGATTTTTTAAATTTCAAAATAAAAATAATATAAAATATTTTTTATTTTTAAAATATTATTATTCCAACAATTTTCTCTTTCATTTTTCAAAATCTAATAAAACATATTAATGCAATATATTTTACTACTATTTATAGATATTTTATCATATTTTAAGTGTCAAAACAAGCCAATATATAGTGGTGGTGTGGTATTTTGAATTTCAAAATTCATGTTATATATGACACGTGCTAGATTAAGGCATTTAAAATGGGAAATGATTTTTTTTGAAAGATCTCATCGTCACAATTATCTTCCTCATTTTTGTTTTTAGTATTATTCTCTTTTCTCTCTATTATATATCTTCCTTCCAAATGCACCACGTTTTCGAAGCATATTTTATTTTGTTTTGTTTTTAACGAAAAAACCATGATTAAGTACTTAAAAAAGAACTCTAATATTAATCTTTTTCAATGTCGACATTGACAATCTTATCCGCAAATAAAAGAATATTTTTTTCCGCAAACATTATCATTCCCTTAAACTATCTGTGGACAAAGTTTAATTTATGGCTTTGGCAAGTTTCATTTGGGGTCGTAATGTCGTGAAAAGACTACCCTTACATAGAAACAAAGGCAAAGCGCCCAAAACACTCAGTTATAGGGGGCTATACATATATGTTGTCGACGTACGTAATTATATGTTTTGATGATAATGTTTTTTGTTACATGAAAAAAAATAAACTTCCATGAAACTAACAAACCATGCAAGATTTCTCTCCCTTAGACGCATGACGAAATCATATAAATTAGTGTTCGCGATATATATGATCTCAAAGGCGGCCACTGTTGATGTAATCTTCGATAACCCGTTCCTCGTTCAACCTTTGGTTTGTACTATTTCCATGCGAGAGGGGAAGAGAGGTTGGAGAGGATGCGCATGATCTCTTGATAAGCGGTCACATGGGAGCTAAGTTGGCAAGCTTACTTGGCACTCACACATTGGAGGGCTACTAATTGGAAAATAACAATTGGACCTGTCAGAAGATTAACTCTAATGAATATTGCCACGAAGGATATGTACTGTTAGCGTGCAAGATATTATTTCCATAAATATTCACATATCCAAAAGTTGTCCAATAAGTCTTAAAACAGAACATGTACAGGAGATATCACACCATATGTATAGACATAAAATATAGACTATTGAACTAAACACCAAACCACTCATGTAACTCGGCAATGATCTCCAAAATATAATCCAGGAATTGAAGGATCAACCCCATCAGCTCCTCAAGTGTCTTCTATGGCCTACTCAACCTTGTCTAGCGGATCACATCTTGATCTTTGGTCTTCTGAAACATCGTCTACCATTCTAGGGGAAATGGAAGTTGGGACTACCAAGTGATATTTACAAAATCTCAGCAAGTAAAACTCCAAAACTACCAACAATTAGAATAGGTTAGCATGACAATAATATGACATGTATGCTTTGTGACATTGACTTGCACATGCATGATATGTTTTAAAAATAACATGCCTGGACATAGAAATAACATGACTTGACATGAACATAACATGTCTTGACATGAACTTAACATGACTTGATATGAACATAACATGACTTTATGTAAACATGACCTTGATACATATACATGTTGGTTTATTTGAAAACTGGATGCTCCACAACTCCCCAAGGGTCGTGTGCTCGTGCTGGATATTGCATCACATTACAAGCTCATACACCATATGGAGGGTATGCCATAATGGTGATGTGGTGTAACATGTAATTTTGGCACCACCAACATTAGATGCCTGACTTCACGCTAGAAACTGTTACTTAGGTCCCTTCCAAAGCTTGTTAAGTATACTTTGTCAACTTAGGAGATTTTACATCTAATTTAAACACTCCAGAGTAGACAAAGAAGTTTCACTAGACTAGCTAGCTCTCCATCCTAGTACTTAGGACCGTGATAAAATAAAAGACTCATGCATGACTTAGAAACATTTGATGACATACTCACTGCCTATGAGATGGCATTATCATAGCATTTGTGGCATGTAACAAAGAATCATGTAATAGATATGGTGCCATGGCATGTAACATATAATCTTGTAATAGTAATTATTGATATGAGATTTTTTTTTTAAAAAGCTCTCATCATCACTATTATCTTCCTCATATATATATTTTTTTTGTATTATTCTCTTTTCTCTCTATTATGTGTCTTCTTTCGAAGCATATTTTATTTTGTTTTGTTTTTAACGAAAAAACCATGATTAAGTACTTAAAAAAGAACTCTAATAATAATCTTTTTCAATGTCGACATTGACAATCTTATCCGCAAATAAAAGAATATTTTTATCCGCAAACATTATCGTACCCTTAAACTATCTGTGGACGAAGTTTAATTTATGGCTTTGGCAAGTTTCATTTGGGGTCGGAATTAGGAGTGATACCCGCATGGTGTGGGGCGGGGGGTACCCTCCCCCGCACCCTACCCCGCACCATGTGGGGGTTGGAGGTTTACCCCCCACCCCTCGCCCCGGTGCTGGGGGGAGGGGGAAAACATTCAATCCGCCCCGCCCTCCGCCTAGGCACCACATTGTGTTTAAGAAAAAAAATTTTGGTCTAAAAATATCTTTTAGACCCAAATTATAATATAATTTAAATAATAAATTAAAATTTATAAATATAAAAAAAACTTAAACTCATTAGAGTTAGATTTTGGATTGATTTGACCTCCTAAACCAACCTCTATATAGAAGGCCAAGGCAATACAATAATCATCGTTAAGTAATGGTGTCCTTGTTTTTGTGGTTTTTTTTTCTTTTTTTCTTTTTTTTTTTAAATCTATAGCTTATGGATTATTTTTCCCCTTCGTTTGGTTTATTCATGGCCCCTTCAAGCACTGGTGCATTGTTTGGGTTTGTCTCATTCAACTATCTTTGAAGTTCCAAACTGGAAACCCATTCAAAATTAGTGAAAATGCTGGGTAATTGAAGTTCCAAACTATCATTGAAGTTCAAAGCTGATGTATTTAAAGGAAAGGGAATGCCTTTTATTTTTTCTGCTATATTCAAGTGCAAAAGTTTAGTTAGAAATCGCTGGTACTAGCTTAGCTATCCTTGTATTATATGTTAGTTGTCTTTGTCTATTTTAATGCAGCCCATTTTGTCCATACATTTGAATAATGCTAGTCCTTTTCATTTTAGCTAAGTTTTGCAATCGAATACAATCTTTATTGCGTTGGGGGGAAAGTAGATATTAGCTAAGTTTTGCAATCAAAATGTGGTAACTCACCAATATGGTAAGTTTAGAAATTATTGTTTAGTCCTCCTCCACAACCTGAATTGAGATATCATTAATGTCTGATTCTTTTTTATTTTATTTTTTTTGTTTTGTGGCATAGGCAGTTGATTTATAATAATGATGGGAATATTTTTGGCATTTCATAGCTGGAACGTTCTTCCTAATTCCCAAATATGTATTTGCTAGCTAAGCTATTTCCTTTTTAATAGTGATGAGGAATATCTTCTAAACTAACTTTAAAGAGGGGAGCATGGGGATCTTGATGTTTACAGTTCAATAATTGCGATTGTAAATTAAACTAGGTTTGTAATTACCAATGGGAAGGAGTTCCCATAAAAATATATTTTTATCCGCACACATTATCATACCCTTAAACTATGATTTGTGGACGAAGTTTATGTATGGCTTTGGCAAGTTTAATTAGGGCCGTCCATTTGGGGTCGGAATGTCATGAATAGACTACCCTTACATAGAAACAAAGGCATAGCGCCCAAAACACTCAATTATAGGGGGCCATGTTGTCGACGTACGTAATTATATGTTTTGATGATAATGTTTTTTGCCTTTGTTCTTTTTATGAACACCTCATGACAAATTCCATGATTCCGAATAATTTAAAAATTGGTATTTGAAGATAATGAAAATGACTAGCACCAAAATTACAATAGTAAGAAAACGGATCTTTCCAATTCAAACATCGATCAATCAAATGTTAACTTAGAATTGGTGTCTAATTTTGACTCGACAATATCTTATATCATCTTGAAGCTTGCAAATTTACAATAAAGACATAGAGTTTTTGATGACCTTGAATTTGATGATCATAAATAATCCCACATTGCCTGTGGACAAGGTCTTGATATGTTTTTAAGGAATGAACAATTTTATCTTGTAGAACCGATTTTATGAGATGATTTAGGCTAGTGAATTTTTCATGATATCAGAACTTGTCACAAGACAAATGGGGGCTCACACTACTTATCCAATGACAAGAACCAGAAAAAAATATTGGCATGTACGTGAAGTACTAGGGTGTTGAGAAATAATCTTATATTACTTGTAGACAAGGTATTGAACATGTTTATAAACAATGATCAATCCTCTCTTATAGAATCGGTTTTATGAGATAAGTTAGACTTATGAATTTCTTCAAATTAAAGACCCAGACTCTGAAGGCAGACCACATAAAATATATATAGATTTATAGAACTCATGTCAAAAGACTATTTTTTATTTTTACCTAAAAAATGGAGTTCTTTATTATTTCTATTTTGTGAAAAAAAAATGGAGACGATTTTAAGACAAGTCTGGCCATAATAAGAGGCTAGCAAGTTGGCAACTATATATAAAAAGCCGTAGTTAGAAGCATAACCATGAGCAAAACACCTAAAATTTGAAAACATTTCTTAATGCTCAAAAGCAAATCCGTCTTTTATATCCTTTTTCTGTCATGTAAACGCATCAGAAAAGTAGCCTTGTATTTCTTTGTTTGGTTGAAAAGAAATTTTAGGTAGCATTAATGATTATATAATATTCTGGCCGTATATAGCTTTTACCTTTATTCTCTGGGTCCTTAATGGATATTTAAACAAGGCAACTATAAAATATACAACACCCGGAAAGATAAGAAATTAAGAAAAATAAGACCTTTGGCTGATGAAGAAATGGAGGTCAATATCATCAGGTGGATTCCAGCTCTAGAAATATGGACCCAATGAAACATATTTTATCAAGAAAGGTAACTGATGAGTTGTCATAGAAATTTGGTGCTATTGGCTTATGAAATTATCACTTGTCTTAAAAGCTTAAACTGATAAAAATAAATAAATTTTATTACTTATTTTATATCTTAACATGACCATAATAGTAGTGATTGATAATCAGGATCAATTTAAAAAAACAAAAGATTATTAGACAAGTTAATTGTTCGAGATTAATAAGATAAAAATTACGACTGGATTAGTTTATAAAATAAACTTCTGTAAATACAAATCATTATTGATTATTAAAATATACAGCTCGTATAAAACTCTGTCCAGTTAGATCAGTTGGCCGAAAAGATGAAACATAAAGAAAAGCCCTCGGTTGATCTGATGAACTGCTTTTATTTGGTATCTGGTTTTTCAACTGTGATAGCGAGGTATCACCGAATTGCACTACTAATCCTCGTGTGTGATTCACGCAGCAAGAGACTGGACATATATACACGGCCTGTTGCAGTAGGATTCCACGTCATCGTCTATGTCATGTAGATCTGGTAAATAAAAGAAAGGCGTGCATGTGCCAATGCTTTCCTCAATCAAGCGGCATTCTTATCATTCGTGGTGTGTTTAAAATGCGTTATCACACTGCTATAACTATCTTATATATATGTCACTATATATCAGACCTAACAAATTGGTTAAATGAGCTCGGATAAGTATCAGCTGTAAGTGTTTGATGAGAACTTAGCTAAAGAGAAAGGAACTCCCTCGCTTTCATAGTAGAGTAATATTATATACAACTTCGAAATAGACAAGTTTCATACAAGTTTTTTGTAAAAAATAGGTTACACTAATAAAGAATAACTCTTTTTTTATATTTTTTTAAGGTGAAGTCCACTTTTTTATAAAGGTTTGCGTGAAACTTGTGATCTATTTGAGTCTTGTGCAAATCATTTATCTTCATTTTTCATTTTTCTAATGGAGAGGAAGCCCTTATCTTGTTCCTCTTCCAACTCCATCATATCCATATGTTTTCTTCTCTTTATTTCTGTTATTTCTCCTCTTTTCAAGCTCGGCTTAGGTCAAATTTATTACTTTTCGACGACCAAACACCTGTACACGACTCTGCCAAATTATTCCCCGGTCAACCGCCAACAAGAGTGGAGTCCATTAGAGTTAGAAGGTTAAATTTTTTATGTAAATCTCATATTTACTTACTTTTTTTTTAAAAAACAAATGCGCGATACTTGCGCACTATGATTGCAAATATCATTTCTCTAGTTATAATTGTTGAGGAATAATTCCACATTGACTGTGGACAAGGTCTTGGGCATGTTTATAAGCAATGAGCAATCCTCTCTTATACAACCGGTTTTATGAGATGAGTTAGGCCCATAAATTTCATCATGGTATCAAAGCCTGCCACAGGACGAATGTGGGCCTACACTACTTACCCCGTGACAAGGACCAGAAAAAATACTGGCCTGCACGTGTGGGAGGGTGTTGAGGAATAATCCCACGTTGACTGTGGACAAGGTCTTGGGCATGTTTATAAGCAATGAGCAATCATCTCTTATACAACCGGTTTTATGAGATGAGTTAGGCCCATAAATTTCATCAATAATGTGTTATGAATCCATTAGCTAAAACTCACAATTGAAAATTAGCTTACAAGGGAAGAGTATCTAGAGACTTATAAACCATTGATCAGTCTCATATTTAGTCGATGTGAGATCGTAACATAATGAGGTGTTTATCTTATAATTCTACTGTGCTTATTTATCTCGGTCCGTTTCTTTAATGAATTCATGCTTGCTTCGGGGGGAAAAACTGACCCCACAAAGTTGAATCCCCAAAAGTGACGTAACTAAAAAGTCTTCAAGGTAATTAAGATCGTGTGACACAGAGAAAAAAACAAGTCTATAACTTTTAGTTCCCAATCCACGCACTGCATCCTATGTTCCCACTTTTCTCTGGTTTTCAAAAGCGTGCTAATTGAGGTTTGATTCATCTTTTCAATATTTCGGAAAGTAGAGTTTGAATTTGTGGAGTAATTCGACCGCAAAATCCCAACCTGAGGAAATAAAAACATGTCTTGTTTGATTTTGATGTTGACTTTTACGCCACTTTGTGGATAAGATCTGGTATTGTCCAATTCTAAAGTAAAAGTCGCATTGAAGTACTGTAGTCATGTAAATACACCCACCAGATCTCGTCTGTCAACCCAGCTGGGCTCGTTAATTATTTTTTACTTTTCATAGCAATTTTATACAGAAGAAAACCCAGAATATTGCATGTTGCCTTTCTAAGCATAATTATACGTATACTGATCTCTCATGCCATTTTTGTTTTCTTTCTTGTTTTTCAATTTATTCGGGACACAAATAAGAAGTCACGGCAATTGCACTTCGAACCAATTTCTCTCCATTCTTCTTTCTCTCCTCAAATTCAAGCACATGATCCCCACATTTGGTGCCGATCTGAGTGGGGTAGGCCGGAATTTCGGTTCATTCATAGCTCTCATTCCCACTGTTCAAGGTGCGTGGCCACCTCGCATAGTTGGGTAACTCTGGCTGGTATACATCAACAACCCTACCTAGTGCCTGGAGATGAGTTTGATTAATGTCCTTGAGCTAGTTTGGTCCACTTCCAATTTCAAGAATGGGCTGCGCTCTTTGGAGAATATTGGGTAGAGACAGGAGAAATTTTGCAACAAAGTGAAATGCATGTGCAAAAGTACTTGGGCTTAGTCCATTAATTCCTACTCAGTGCTCAACCAAAGATTTAAAAGGAGAACCCATGGCATAACTATGACCCAGCCCACCTTCATACTATTCTTGAAAACCTTGACCAAATCCCTGTCCCAGACTCTCGTCTTGAGCCACATTCACATATCCAAAAAGTTGTCTGATAAGTCTAAAATCAAAACATGTACTACAGACAACACTCAATAAGTACAGACATTAAATATAACCCACTGAACCAAACACCAAGCCGCTCATGCAGCTCGACAATTATCTCTAAAACATAATCCAGGAACTAGAGGATGGACTCCATTAGCTCTTTGAGTGTCCTGTGTCCTACTCGACCTTGACCAGAGGGTCACGTCCTGATCCTCAGTCTTCTGACACATTGTCTACTATTTTATGGAGAACGGTAATTAACACTACCAAGTGAAATTTTAAAAATCTCAACAATAATATGACATGCATGCTTTGTGATATGGTCTTGCACATGCGTGACATGACTACTTGACATGGAAATAACATAACTTGACATGAACCTAACATGACTTGACATGAACATAACATAACATTGTTACATATATATGTTTGTTTACTTGAAAAATAGAGGCTCCATGACTCCCAAAGGGCCTTGTGCACTTGCTGGATACTGCATTACATCACAGGCTCCTCCTATGAGTATGCCATGATAAATTGTACATGTAAATGTCTAATTTTGGCACCACAGGCATTGGGTGCCTGACTTTGCACTGGAAACTATTTATTTAGCACATTCAAAACCTGTTAACTTTACACCATCCACCTAGAGGTTTCCACATCTAATTTAAATACTCCAGAGTGGACAAAAGACTTCTACTAGGGTAATTCCTTATCCTAGCACTTGGGATCTTCATAAAATAAAAGACTCATGCCTGACTTAGAAACATTTCATGACATACTGAATGCTTATGACATGACATTCATGGCATGTAACAGATAATCATGTAACAAATATGATGACACGACATTCATGGCATGTAACAGTAATAAATGATATGGCATGGCATGTTATTTTTGCGTCTTTAATAATGCTCCCACATGTAGGATTGTCACACAGTAATAACTCGGTGAGTCCGAGATCGAATCCATAGGAAAGGGTGTAGAATTGCAATCCAAAGCAAGAAAATCAAATAGAACAAGAAAACTTAATAGAAAAGATTATCAAGAGTTGATTGAGTTGCTGTAAATAAAAAAATCAAAACATTGGAGAAAAATATCAATATTTTAAAACATTAAAGCTTCGGGATTCACGCACAATGCATCTAATGATAGTTTCAGTAATCTATTTTATAACTCAACTAAAATTCATATGAAGGATGATCTTAGTATGATGATTTAGCCATTAAAGCACATATTACTTTTAAAAGATAGTTTCATGAATTGGATTGATTTTAGGCAAAATAGATCTAGAAAGTTTATGTGCAGGGAATTTTAAGCATTCAACGTGTTTGGAGTCTACAATAAATCAAATAATTATAAAGAATAAATCTCTTTCCTAGAATGGTAAATCAATCAGAAAACACCAAAACTTAAACATAAAGACTATAAACAGATTGTTAAGAATATACCAAAAGATGGTTGGGCTATACCCTACACCTTAGCAGGGTGTTTAGCAATCCATTCGCAAAAGAAAATAAAACAATAAACTAAAATTGTTCCTGGCCTCCTCCCACTCAACTTTTGTTCAATGATATGCTTCCCCCCAGGTATAAAAGAAATCCTAACATTTTCATGTTTCTCGCATAAAAAATACCTAACTTTTAGGACTCGGATTGGCAGCCACGTTTGTAGTTCATAAGTTAGAATTTAGGCATCCTTATCAGATACTAATTTGTGGCCCTTTAAGATAGCTTTCCAACGCATCAAGAATCACATCAATCGATTTTTGAGTGGAAAGTTATGATCAAAACACTAAGGTATGTCCAGGCTGTCACCTAGCGCATTTCAGATTTGGACTTCTTGCGGTTTCCTTTTGTGACTTTTTTTTTCTTAATCCAAATTACTCTCAAACCCTATAAAAATATATTTATGCATTAAGAGTCATTTTAAACACAAACTTAAAAAAAGAAAATTATTCTAAAACAACCTAATATGCATGAATGAACCTAAACTAAATATAATAAAGCTATCTACAAATGAGATAAATGTGCAAAACTAAGCTATTATCACACCCCCCAACCAGCTTATTGCTAGTTTATGGAAATCCAAGAGACTCAACAAAAAAGCATAAAATGAGAAATTAAAACATGAATTCTTCATTACTTTAGCACAAAGAATTTAATTAGAGGTCAAAACACTAACAACCACAAAAGATATCCACATACCATCAATACTTGTTGTGGGAATGCGGTTTAGCCAACACAAATATGCTTCGAGTTTCAAAATAAAATACAACTTGAATATCTATCCAAAATTATGTTTCAACTCAATCCTCACTAGTGTTACACTCAAAAGAATAAAGTCACTCTGAACATTGTGCAACACTCTCAAATATATGTGAGCATATTAATATATAACAAGAACAATTATCTCACATATAAATTAAAGGAGAGTACGCAAATCGATGAAAATAGATAGTCTCATGAAGGGATGCCAAAACATTAAGAACTTTACTCCACCCCCCATCTTTATTTTTGTCATGTCAACATCCAAAATATACCTTCCTCAAGATCAATTAGGACATAACGTAAGGTGAAGTGGGAATATTAGAAACAAGAGGTAAAGGGTAAGAATGAAAAGTGTTCCCAAGAACAAGCAAAGAATAACTCTTATTGCATCATCTAACTTACGAATTCATTTTCCAGCTTTTCAATGCAACACTTTTAGCCATTTCTTTCTTTATTATTATTATTATTTTTTTTCACATGTAGCATTCATTCTTGAAACACTTGGGAAAGGGTTTAAGAAAGAAAGGCTAAAATAAAATGCTCAAAGGGGTTACTAGTGATATTGCACAAGAAAAGAATTAAAGGCTCAAAGTAAAGAAAGATGGCCTAAACTCATCTCTTGAGGACTAGAATAGTTCTTCAATATCCATGACTTCAAGATTTTGAAGCGTAGCAGAAAATTTGATGCACTATTAATGTTCAACCAATTTGAAGAATAATAAGACTAAACAACGAAATATTATGCGCTTCCAAATGAAAGTATGGAGTAATTTAAAATAACCCTCTCAAATGAATGGATTGGCTCAAAATCTCACAAGGGTTACATGTCTCCACATGCTATCTTCAAGATTTTCAAAATCATATCTATCCTTCAACCAGAATTATACTCTTGTGGCTAGATTGAAAATAGAACATGAATGAGAATGAAAAACAATGGAATTATTAAGTAGAAGTAGCATAATGAACTTCAATTTCAATACTCGTGCTGAAACAACAAAAATAAAGAATAGAGATAAAAATTTGAAAAACAAACATAGAAAAATGAACTGAAAGCAAAAATAACATGCAAAAATGTAAATCATCTCAAGACTCTCCCCCCAACTTAAAACTTTCATTGTCCTCAATGTAATCAAAGTAAAACAATAAAGAATAGAGATGAACAAGATTACCTTGAGGTGATGACCACAAACTAGAACTTTTATACCTGCAGAAAGGGTTAAAAACAAAACAAAATGGAAAAACAAAAATAAAGACAACCTAACTAAGACTAATCATGTGGCTGGTCGTGATATATAGGCTCCTCCAAATTAATCGACTCTTCCTCATGTGAAACATTCTCAAGAAATGGCTTAAGACGTTGGCCTGTAGTGGTAAAAATATTTCCATTCTTGGGGTTTTCAATTTCTACGTCACCATGAGGGAAAACCGTTTCAAGAATGAAAGGTTCAGTCCACCTAGATCTCAATTTTCTTGGAAATAAATGCAACCTAGACCAATCATTAGTTTGGCAAAGAATAGCCTCTATCCACTTGGAAACATAATCTACAGCTACTAGAATGTACAAGTATCCAAAAGAGGATGAAAAAGGACCCATGAAATCAATGCCCCATCAATAAAAAATTTCAATGACTAAAATTGGGTTTAGAGGCATCATATTTCTATGAGTCATTCCACCCAACTTTTGACAAGGCTCACAAGATTTGCAAAAATGATGAGAATCTTTAAACATGCTAGGCCAATAAAAGCCACATTGCAGAATTTTTGCAATAGTCTTCCTTGAAGAAAAATGGCCTCCACAGGCTTCATTATGACAAAAGGAGATGACACTATTTTTTTCATTATCAAGGACACATCTCCTAATGATTTGGTTGGGACAATACTTGAATAAATAACGATCATCATAGAAAAAGTTACATACCTTGACCATGAAACGCTTCTTGTCTTGGGCATTCCAATGAGATGGTGTTTTGCATGTGACAATTAAATTGACAATATCTGCATACCATGGTAAACTAGCAATGGAAAACAATTGCTCATCAGGGAATGAATCCTTGATAGGAAATGCATCCATAGAATCGTCAAAAGTAAGGCGTGATAGATGATATGCCACCACATTTTCTACTCCCTTTTTATCTTTGATGGTAATTTTAAATTCTTGGAGTAGAAGGATCCACCTAATCAATCGTGGCTTAGCATCTTTCTCCAAAAGAAGATACTTTAAGGCTGCATGGTCAGTAAAAACAACAACAAGAGAGCCAAGAATGTATGTATGAAATTTATCTAAAGCGAACACCACAACAGGTAATTCTTTTTTAGTTGTAGAATAATTCATTTGAGCATCATTTAAAGTCTTACTTGCATAATAGATCACCTATGGCTTTTTATCCTTATGTCGCCCTAGAACAACTTCTATTGCATAACCACTTGTATCACACATGATTTCAAAAGGTAAAATCTAATCTGGTGGTTGCATGATTGGTGCAATGGTAAGCTTGCCTTTTAGCATATCAAAAGCTTTGAGGTCTAGATATGGATCTAAAGTCTTTTTATGAACCTTCTATAAAATCTAGCAAGCCCAAAAAATGATCTAACATCTTTAACAATCTTAGGTGTGGACAAATTAGAAATTAGATCAATTTTTGCTTTGTCAGCCTCTATGCCCTTGGAAGACATAATATGGCCTAACACAATCCCTTTCGAGACCATGAAATTACACTTCTCAAAATTTAACAACAAATTATTTTCTTCACACTTAGTCAAGACTGCTTGCAAGTTAGAAAGACATCCATCAAAAGAGTCACCAAACACAGTGAAATCATCCATGAAAACCTCCTAACAGTTCTCTATCATATGACTAAAAATACTCAACATGCATATTTGAAAAGTGGCAGGTGCATTACATAAACCAAAGGGCATCCTCTTGAATGCAAAGGTACCAAAAGGGTAAGTGAAAATGGTTTTCTCTTGAACTTCAGGTGCAGTTTCTTTTTGATAATACCCTAAGTACCCATCCAAAAAATAATAATATTCATGACCAGCTACCCTCTTTAAAATTTGATCCAAGAAAGGCAAAGGGAAGTAGTCTTTCTTAGTGACAACATTGAACCTCCTATAGTCAACATACATGTGCCAACTCGTGACAACACGAGTTGGGATCAACTCATTATTCTCATTCTTGACTACAATTATTCCAGATTTCTTAGGCACAACTTGTGTAGAACTTACCCATTTATTATTGGGAATGGGATATATGATATCCACATCTAACAATTTTAGCACTTCAGTCCTGACTACTTCTTTCATTGTAGGGATTAACCTACGTTGCATCTCCCTAGATGGTTTAGCATCATCCTCTAAATAGATTTTGTAAGTGCAAACTAGAGGATTGATACCCATGATGTCAGCAATGCTCCACCCTATAGCACTTTTGTGCTTTTTCAAAACATTCAATAATTTAATCTCTTGCATATGGTTAAACTTAGAAGATATTGCCATAGGGAAAGTCTCCTTGGGTCCTAGATAAGCATACTTGAGCTTCTTAGGTAATGGCTTCAACTCGAATTTCGGTGCTTGTTCACATGAAGACATCAAGTGATTCTTGCATGGCTGCAACTCCTCAAATTTTGGTTTCCACTTGTTCATCTCTAAATCTTGTGAAGAGCTTAAGAGAGAATAGATATATGAAGTGTCTGCATTTTCACCACAATTAAAATCACAAGAATTGAGTATACAAGCCTTTAATGGATCAAAACAAGTTTTTCTAAACTATCTTTCAACAAGTGTTTCAATGAAATTAATTTCATGAACATCCTCTTCATCTATAGGCTGCTTACAAGTGTTGAAAATATTAAGCTCTAAAGACATATTGCCAAAAGATAGTTTTAAAAGCTCATTCCTACAATTGATCAAAGCATTAGAAGTAGCAAGGAAGGGCCGCCCTAAAATCAAATGTATTTGACAATTGCTATTGAGAGTGGGGTCCATGTCCAAGACAATAAAATCAACAGAATAATAAAATTTGTCCACTTGGACCAACACATCTTCAACAACACCTCTAGGAATTTTCATAGATCGATCAGCAAGTTGTAAAGTTATGGAAGTGGGTTTCAATTCACCAAGACCTAACTGTTCATATATAGAATATGACAAAAGATTCACACCAGATCCAATATCAAGCACAGCTTGCTCTATTTTAGAATTACCAATCATGCATGAAATAGTAGGAGATCCTGGATGTTGTATTTAAGAGGTGCTTAGTTTTGAATAATTGCACTCACTTATTCAGTAAAAAATGAAGCTTGTGCTTAACAGTACGTAAATATTTTAAAAACTTAGTATATAAAGGAATTTACTTTATGGCATCCAAAAGTGGAATATTTACTTTAACTTGCTTGAACACTTCAAAAATTTCAGTATTGTGATTCACTTTTTGAGGAGGAACCAATCTTTGGGGAAAAGGGGCAGGGATAGGACAAAATACCTCATCCCTCTTGGACTCATTAGGTTCATCACTACTATTTGATTTTGAAAACTTTTATGGTTCTTTTGGTGAGATGGTCTTGTTAATGACCTTCCCACTTTGAAGAGTAGTGATAGACTTAACATTCTCAAAGTTTTCACCATTTGCAGTAGATTCACCTACACTAAACTAACCTTGTAGATTGGGTTGTGCTTGAGTAGAAAATTTTCAATTTTCTTGATTGCTCAAAGAAGTGGTCAACTTAGTAAGTGTGTTCCTAATATTGTTGATGGCTTGGAAATTTTGATGATTGATGGTTGCTTGTGTTTGCATAAATTGGTGCAATGCATCCTCAAGATTTTTCTTTGGTGGTGGACCATTGTAAGACATAAAATTGGGAGGAACTTGTGTCGGAGCTGTAGCCACATTATCATTCCTCCAACTAAAGGTTAGATGATTCCTCTATCCATGATTGTAAGTCTCTGAATAGGGGGATGAATATGACTTTTTGACCATGTTTATTGCATTTGCTTGATCATGCAACACCTCTTTAAAAGGTGGAAGTGTAGGACATTCATTTGTTAGGTGTCCCGTGGTCTCACAAATACTTCATTTGCTTTCCTAAATTCTATGGCTTTAAGTTTCCTAGTCAAACTTGCTACCCTAGCTTTAACGTCATCATCCTCCTTAAATTGGTATCTACCACTTCCAAAGGGGTTGGTGGAAAGTTTGGGCGTATTCGAAGTATCAATGGTATCCCAAGATTGGGCATTCTCAGCTAAGAGATCAAAATATTCAAAAGCCTCTTCGGGGTATTTGTTTTAAAAACTCTCAATTGCACATCATCTTTACGAATTGGAACATTTTGGGACTTATACTGTCATAGAAAAAATTGATTATACGCCAAGTTTCATTGCCATGATGTGGACAAGAATTCACCAAATTTTTAAATCTTTCCTAACATTGGTAAAATGTCTCTCTCTTTTTGTGAAAAATTCATCATTTGTTTCTTGAGAGTATCGGTCCTATGGATTGGAAAAAAATTCTTTAGAAACTTAGTTTGCATTTCTTGTCAAGTACTAATTGACCTTGATCTCAAATTTTTAAGCCAAGTCTTTGCCTTCTCCTTAAGAGAGAAAGGAAACAACTTAAATCTAATGGTCTTATCCCTACAAGTTTGGTCATGGAAGGTAGCACATACCTCCTCAAACTCCTTATTGTCTATAGATAAAGATTTTCAGATTCTAAGCCATGGAATCTAGGAAGTAATGGAATCATACCGGACTTAAAATTAGAATTAGATGCACTAGGAGGAAAGACAATGCATGATGGAACACTACTCCCAATAGGCTGCAAATAATCTCCAAGAGTCCTAATGGGACGAAGATCTTCATATTTTGGAATGTTGGTATTGTTCCCGTCATCATGATTCCCCTTATCATGGACACTCTTATGAATCGATATGGTATCAAGTGTGTGAGAATGATTGGATGAATCAGACAAATTGTATAACAAATTATGATATTCAATCCAAATCAAACAATTATCTCTATCACGAATCCAAGAGCTCATGTACTAATGCAGCAAACAAGTTTAAAATAAATCTAAAACTAAACAAGAGAATTAAGTTTAAATAGAGAAAGAAAAAAAGAAAAGAAAAAGTTGGAGAGATATTACCAAAATTGTGAAGAAATTCACAACTCAACAAACCTCCCTACAAAAAGTGGGTTGCTTCAACCACGCTGCCATGCCCGGCAATGGCACCAACAACTTGCTGCGACTTTAATAATGCTCTCAAGTGTAGGATTGTTGCGCAGTAATAACTTGGTGAGTTCGAGATCGAATCCACAGGGAAGGGTGTAGAATTGAGTGAGAAAATCAAATAGAACAATGAAAACTTAATAGAAAAGATTACCAAGAGTTGATTGAGTTGCTGAAAAGAAAAAGGTCAAAACAATGGAGAACAATATCAATATCTTAAAACACCAAGGCTTCGGGATTCGCACACAACGTATCTAATGATAATTTCAACAATCTATTTTAGAACTCAACTAAAATCCATACGAAGGATGATCTTGGTCGGATGATTTTGCCATTAAAGCACATATTACTTTTCAAAGTTAGTTTCATGAATTGGATTGATTTTTGGCAAAACAGATCTAGAGAATTTATGCACAGGGAATTTTAAGCATTCAACGTGCCCGGAGTCTACGATAAATCAAAAAATTATGCAGAATAAATCTCTTTCTTAGAATGGTAAATCAATTAGAAAACCCCAAAACTTAAACATAAAGACCAAACAGATTGTTAAGAACATACTAAAAGATGGTTGGGTTACACCATACACCTTAGCAGGGTGTTTAGCAATCCATTAGCAAAAGGAAATAACACAATAAACTAAAATTGTTCCTGGCCTCCTTCCATCTATTTTCGTCCAATGATATGCTTCCTCCCAGGTATAAAAGAAACTCTAACGTTTTCATGATTCTCGCATAAAAAATCACCTAACTTTTAGGAATCTGATTGGCAGCCGCCTATGCACTTCAGAAGTCAGAATTTAGACATCCTTATCAAATACAAACTTGTAGCCCTTTAAGACAGCTTCCCAATGCATCAAGAATGTGTGAGTGAAAGTTATGATCAAAACACTAAGGTACAGGTTGTCTCCTAGCATGTTTTAGACATGGACTCCTTGCTGTTTCCTTCTGTGATTTCTTTCTTTTTTTCTTGATCCAAATTACTATCAAACCCCACAAAAACATATTTATGCATTAAGATTCATTTTAAGCACAAACTTAAGAAAATAACATTATTCTAAAACAACCTATAATATGCATGAATTAACCTAAACTAAATATAATAAAGCAATCTACTAATGAGATAAATGTGCAAAACTAAGCTATTATCAGTTATAAACAATTAACAAAAGCATAAATGAACATGAATATAATCAATGGATTCTGTGTGACAACACAGGCTTAGCCAAGCCCCCGCCTGTCTTTCCTCACTAGGTTATATTTAATTTTTGGGTCATGCAAGAGTTGTAGAGTACATAGAAAAACCTTGGGCCCTATTTATTTCTAATGTATTAGGCATCTAAGCCGACAAGGGTGGCCCAACAAGGCCCTTAGAATTTGTCGATCACTTCGAATTAAGGTTTAGAACCCTAGTGGAACTTAGGGCACATGCCCAACTCACCAGCCTCTAGCCATTTTTCACAAATGCACATTCCACTCAAGAGACACCATGAACCTAGACATAATTTGGGAAAAAAGGGGTGAGAGACTTTAGGGTTTTGGAAACCCAAAAGCCCCACACGCCTTCTATGAGACTTTGGCAATTTCCAAACCTTTGAGCAATGATTCAGAATGGGAGGATACACTAGCCATTAGATAATAGAGGCACAAAACCCAAGAAGACCCTTAGGGTTTCGGCCATGAGGGTTACACGCCACCTATGACAAGCTCACCCACCATTTGACACTTGTCACACATGTAGATGGGTAAGATGATTTTAAGAAGATGGCATAGGGAAGTGGTGCATTCCGCATGGGGGATGCCAAAGGGCTTAGGCACACGTTTCCAAAAGGCTCTTAAGGTTCGGTTAAGGGGTGCTTGAAGCCCGTCTAAGGGTCTCGGCACTACAGACTCTCTCTCTCTCTCTCTCACGCCACTTGTCACACACTTAGAGTTTCAAGGAGAGGCATGTGGGGAGATGGAAGAGATGAGAAGCCTAGGGAAAACTCACGCACACAATCACCAAGGCTCTATAAGGATCTTTGTGGGGAGAAGGGAAAGGAGTGGATGGCTAGGGTTAGAACCACTCACCTACCAATGCTACTTGGCAAGCATGCACATGCCCCACTATCCAAGGAAGATCTAGGGTTAAGGAAAGGACATTCACACCTAAGAGGTTCATTGAACCTAGTCCATACGTGAGGCATGTCCAAGGGGCTTCTAGGGGATTTTAGTGGGAGCCATGAAACTTTTCCTATTTTCAGAGAAACCTTTGAAGTTCCCACGTGTAGGAAATGATGGGGAAGAGGGAGTGGCCAAAGCTAGAAGGGGTGACACATGGCAATCGCACAAGACCACCCTTTGAGCTTCTCTATGACATGACATGGGGAGATGAGACTTAGAGAGCTATAAAAAGGGAAGAGGCCAGTATCCACAGATCCTTTCATTTGGGTGCCATATCGATTTTTCTCTAGACTTTTTCTCTCTCTCCTCTCTCTCTTACACGACCAACCAAGGAGAGCTTTCCTCTTCACTTTCTTGCAAATTTTCACTTTCTCACTCTCTCCTCTTAGTCATGAGCAATGAAGAAATTGGAAACCAGATTCTTAAGGAACATATCGCACGGTACCATTCTAACTGCCACTACTTACAAGTCACTCATGTGCACACACAAGGGTGAAGGGGTTACTAGGGTTTCAGATCCAAGAAAGAGCACCACCATCATGCCCCAATGTTCAACGTTTCTTTTGAGAAAATTTCTTGAGGAAAAACTAGGGTTTTCCCAAAAGGAGAGGTTGAAACTAGAAAAAGCGATTCTCATCTCGTTTCTTAAGAGTCTCTGCCACCATGCATGATCAAGTACCACCATGCACACGCCTAAGTCCTTGCCAAGGTCAAGGGAAAAACACGACCACCTTCAACCAAGGGCAAGTAGGCCGAATGATTGGATTGTCACCATGAGCAAAAGGAACGCTAACACAACCACACACGACCGATTTAGGTTGCATCATATTGTTTGTAATATTTTGAACAAACACTTTTTACAGCTTGCTTGATCAAATTTCATTGCTTTCAAACTTTTTAAGTGCACTCTCAACCTACTTCGGATAATATTTGTATATATCGTTACATGTTTTCAAAAATGTCAAATTGCATGAACTAAGTTTTGTGTCAAGTACATGTCCATGCATTCATTTCATTGTTTGTCTTTATATACTTATGTTATCTGTGGTATGTTGTTATTTTACTTACTGAGATTTCTTGAAATCTCACCATGGTAGTTTTCATTACAATTCTCAACCCGGAATGGTAGAAATTATTACAAGACAAGAGACTAGATATGGAGAAGCACAAGAGGCCAGCACCCCCAATAGTCAAGGAGCTCCTGAAGAGCCCTGAGTGCTCGACGGAGCCATCCCTAGAAAATAGGCTCGAAGTGGTTGACCACCTCATAAGTGAAGTATTGGAGCTTTTCGAGGTGTTGAAGAAAAGTATCAACAAGGACAAGGCGAAGTAGAGAAGGCGTTGTATGGCTTTGAGTTGGATTTTAAATTTTGATTGAAAATAAGGAAATGGCTTTAACTCGTTATATTTTTGGACCATCTTGTATTTTGGGATAATTTGAACAATGAAATCTTTTGGGATTATAGTCTAATGGTACCATGACGTTTTGCAAAATTGCTCTTAATCTTACTTAGATTTGCATGTAATTTTCACTGCATTACATCTTAATTTTCATGAATGGGGGTATGTAGCCTTGAGTTACATGTCTCGATACTTCAATCACCATCCAATCCCAAGCGGGGGCTGGGGGCGCAACAAAATCTTTCCACTGTATATACGTACAAATAACGAAAGTAAGTTAGAAGCTAACTTATAAATTGCCATGTAAACGTGAGTGTAACGTAAAAAAGTGTAAACTGTAATGAAAGACGTTCTAAGGTTAGAATATATCACTTAATCCTCATAAATGCAAAACTTACTAACTTAGGGCCAAATTTACAAAGTTACCCTTTAACTTTTGGGAAATTACAAATTTACCTTTAAACTTAAGGAATTTGCAAGTGGACTCCAAAACTTACCAAGATTTATATTACTCATGTACATTTCATCCTAAATCTAAATATGAACTCAGAATTTTTTAAAACTAAACCCAAGTATGCAAAATGCCTCTTGGTCGATTCATGTATAGGCTAAAATCCATGATTATGTTGCTACTTGGTCATTTAACAAACAAACAAGCTTAAACTGAATTTATCAACTCTAAAACATTCACATGCTTAGTTCTAAAATCACTTTAAGCAATAAATCACATATTTTACAAAAACTTGGAGTCACTATCTTACAAAAAATTCCAAAACATCTAGATTAGGTCAAATAAAACCAACTCATGGTGTTCTTGGTCTAACACTTTTATGTCAACCGCAAGGACTTCAAAAGTCCATAAATAAAAATTTTAACACGTTCATCATTCAAAATAAAGTGATGAAATGTTTAACTAAGCAACCAAAAATCACAAAATACAACATAGAACAATGGGTTTTCATGAAAACGTAGAAACCGAACATACATACTTTTGGACTCGAAACAAAGTGGCTAGCTCCTTGATTTTTGATGCAACAAACCTTGAAATAACACAACCATATACCTCATATTCAAGTTCTAATTTTATCTAAGCATCAAATCTAGCATGCCAAAGCAGAAGTTTCATCAAAATCAACATCAAACCCAAGAGCCTCTATAATATGCTTAAAATCAAACTCTTGCATGTTCATCATCATTCCAACAAAGATCTAAATCATAACTCTTGAAAAACATTCATTCTTAATCTATAGATCAAAGCTTCAAGAATAAGATTTACAAATATCATGACCATAGAATTAAGATCCTAAAGTTAAAATCACAATCTAACCAGACAAAAACTATTTTCAACTAATTGGTTTCTACCACTTCAAAGATCATGTAAAACTATTTTATAAAATCCTAACATGCTTTGAATCAAACCATAAATTGCATAAAAATCATGTGAACACTTCATCAAATAGAGATCTACCCAACATTTCAACAAAATTTCACAAAATTCTCAAGATTCATCAAATCATCATAACAAAACATTTCCACCATCAACACCAACTTTCTTGCAACAAAACTCCAAAAAAAGTAACCAATGCTATCCCAAGTAATCACGACTCAATACTAAAAAAATAGAAAAGAGTAGAGCAAAAATATATATATATATACTCACAAAGGGCTGGAATCAAGCAAGCAGGAAGCTGCTTGGTTTTGTCTCTAGCTCTTTCTCGGTTTCTCTCTAGAGAATGGATGAAAAGTGTAAGTGTGGGGAAGCAAATGTAAGGGGCTTGGGGTATAGATGAAGGGGCAGACTTTCTGGTTGAGTGAATGACCATTGAGGTGAGTTTGACTTGTGAAAAAAGTATAGAAAAAGGGTTGAAGTGTTGTTGTCATCTGCTGCTACTGCTAAGTGGGTGATGAGTTGAGTATTGCTTGTTTGAGTGACCATAAATGGCACTATTTGGGGCAGCAAATGAGGTAGCATGTCAGCCATAGTATGAACTTGTGTAGGTGGAGAAACGTTTTGAAGGGACTAATAAAAAAGGGAACACATTTGGGATTTAAAGATGGTTTCGGTTAGGGTTTGGTTCCAATAAAAACTTTCTTGGTCAAATGCGATTTCCAAGATGTAAGAGAGTGGATGTGGGTGTACTTGTGTGGTTGGTTGCTTATGGAAGTGACTTAACCATGTGGGAAAACACTTATTTACAAACCACCATGTTTAGGGTTTTGGGTGGATTTAGGGTTTTGACTTCCACAAGGGATTTGAGGTTTCAGTTTGCCTCAAAATTTTTGGGATTTCATTAGAGTTGAAGCCCTCTTTTGGTTGGCTATATAGTGTTTGGTTGGATGAAATAATGAATGGTATAAGAGAGTATAATGACAGGCTTGATTCACACTCTATCACTTACACACTTGTTCTCATCTTGACAAGTGTCCTAGGATTTTTCAAGTGGATGGCTAGGATTGTGCCATGTGTCCAAGAAAAACTTTTCTAGTGATCATAAGTGTATTTGGACATCTTACATGGCGATTGGACAACTGGTTGAATTAAATATCACGTGATGCTCTCCTGAAGGGTTACTATTCACCCAAAAAATTTGAAACTTCTTAGTGCATCATAAAATTGTAAATATTTCATACAAGTCTAATGGTGCAATTAATTTTGTAAAATTATACTCCTGAGTACCTCAATTAAATAGAAAGATAATTTTATCACCGTAATGGATCGGGACCCGAATATGTTAATGGACTAAAACCTAATCTATTGCTCGATTCATGAAATCTTTTGGAGATTTCACGACGTTTCTAAAGTCCAAAGAAATTCTTTTATTGAATTTATTTTGGAACGTTACATTTACCAACAACAGTGAGTTAATCAGCCTATCATCTGGATAGGCTAAGATAGTCAAAACATGTGTGAGACCCTTTTTGTAAGGACTGAAGTTGGTGCTTGAGATAGGCAACTCGAGATTGAGAATGAGAAGTTAAACGAGAAGCCAAAGACAACAACACATGTCTAGAGGTGTTCAGACCATATATGGAAGAGAGAACATTTCCAAACAAGGTAGTGGTAAACTAGCCAAAGTGATATTGGTGCTTTCTTTGCCATGAAATATAATCTGGGTTGAGTACAATTGTCTTTACCAAAATCATCAATAAGAACTTTGAAGGGGCATGGCTCAGAATCATCAATAATACCAATGCGATCATGGCTACTAAGATTTGGCAAAAAGTATGATATCTAGTTTAGATAGTTGGTGCCATCCAACTTGATCAAAACATGATGGGTGATATTAGGTAGGAAAAAGTTGTTGGTAAGAGATGTAGGAGGGACACTTGATGAAGAAGTCATTGTATAGAAAAGGAATGGACAATAGGAGGTATCCTTGCTATAACTTTGAAACCATAAAAAAAAAAAAAAAAAATAGATGGAGAAAGTATGGTTTGTCTCAATGATCATAGCAATATTGTATCAGGCATCTATTTATATGACAATAAAAAATTACAACTATGCACCATAATAGGCAAGATTATATGACACAAATTTTGTACAACAAGGTAATATTGATTGCACAAAGTCTACATCTTGATCTATTCTTGATGCGTTGCTTGTATTAGTGATATAATGAGGCTATGATTGAGGGATATATATGATTAAGGTCTTTGCAAGGAATAGTTGACTTTCTGTTCATGGTTTGAGCAGCTGTAACTTAGTTTTTAACACCATATGCAGTGACAATGTTGTTGACAACCAGGAGCGCAACCGCCTCATTTTCTCTCTCCCCCCCCCTCTCTATCTTCGATAGACCCTTTGAAAAAAATTGATTCTCCCTTTATCCGTTACATTTGCAAACTCGTAAGTAAATCTTTAGATTCCTCATTTATAATTTCTCATTTTTCTAGCTCTTTCCATATCTCGGCTTATTATTTGTGAAGTGTGTTATGATTTTGATTTCAGTGTTGGTTTCGGGTGGATGATTTGTAATATATATGGAGCTGTGAAATGGCTAAAGATTCTGGGGCATACAGATTTGTGGTTGAAATTCGGTGTATTCAAGGGTTTACGTAAATGGTTTAAAAATTGTTGCTACAATTTATTTTATTTAATTTTGTTTGCTCTTTCGGTTACTTTTTTTGTTTGCCTCAGTTTGGTTAATTAATTCATTGCAAGCAAATTTGAAAAGCTTGTAAATGCCAATACTTTTACTCATACTCTATTAAATGCTCCATACATGCACAATCTAGGCGAAGATTTTGTTTGTTGCATAATGCAAATGCCAATAATTTAGTTATTATGGGTTTCTGTATATTGTGAATGCCAATGCTTTAATGCTATGTAAATGCCAATGCTTATGTTCTTATACTAAGTGGTTGCATAATGTGACTTTAATGATTTTGCATTATTAGTTGTAATCATCACATTTGAAATGATCATTGTTGATTTTGTACACTTCTTTAAAATCATGTTTTGTCATGCTATAAATACTTGTAGGAATTCCATTTGTTCTACAACATTGTTCATTGTATGGATGCTTGGCTTTGTAAAATTCTTTGGAAAGTAATTAAAGAGGTTCACAACAAAAGCTAAGTTAGATATGTGGTGTGTTTATATTTTGTATGGATGTGATGTTTATGTGTTTTGGAACATTTTTAATAATTTCATGTTATTTTTTTGGAAAGGCTTTTTTAGTTTATGTTGATTAATCGACAGAACATTGTCTTTACTTTCTTTTTTTCAATTTTTTTTTTTATAGAAAACTGGCTTTATTCATCATAAAATCAAATCAATTATTGAATACAAGAAGGGACATTCCTTGTGTCAACGACAATATGAGGAACCAATAGAGCATTACGAGCTAGGGCATGGGCAACCTTATTAACATCTCTTCTCACATGATTAGCCGACCATTTGCCAAATTGTTTCAACTGTATCTTGATATCTTCAACTATCATACCTGTACCATACCAGTGCTCACCCTCCTTTGTGATGTCCTTAATAACTTGTTGAGAGTCTCCTTTAGAATTACATTATTGAGTCCCATCTTTAGGCCAAAACATGTAGCTTCCAATGCTCCAAAAGCTTTTGCAAGTAGAGGATCAGGGAAGAGTGATCTGCTTAGTCTTGAGGTGGTCAAAACCTTTCCAATCCAGTCTTTCACTATAATACCCACACCAATTTTGCACTGTGTTCAATCAACTACAGTGTCCCAGTTAATCTTATAGGTGTTTAATGGAGGTGGTTGCCATCTAAGATTCATAAGCTTCAACAAACCTGGTTGAACATCTTTACTAGTTTTGGAGTCTTTCATCCCTTGTAACACTTCTAGAGCCTACTGAGCCACTGTGTTGGGGCGGCTGAAATCATCTTGAAACACATTAGTATTTCGTCTCTGCCACACTCTTTTAGACACCACTGCTACTTCCTCCACAACCTCCTTTCCATAGTCAGAAACCATCTCCTCAACTAGTTTCATATAATTACTTTTGATGATGGAGCTCTTTTGGATTTTCCTAGCACGGTTCCATATGTCTTGAGCTGCATGATACGTCCAAAGTGCATGAATGATTGATTCCTCTGCCACTAACAGATTGGACAATTATGGCTCTCCACTATCTTATTCTTAAACAAGTTTTGGTTGGTAGAAAGCCCTTCCCGACAGGCCCTCCACAAAGATCTTGTCAGTTGGAGGTATGTTCAATTTGCATATTTCAGTCCAAAACTACCTCCTGCTAGTGTTGTTTGATGGTTGACCCTTGGCTTGCTCAATCATTTCTTTATGCATATGATATGCACTCCTCACTGTGAAAAGACCTTGGGCTGAACAAGTCCATATCCGTTTATTAGAACAATTGTTATAGCTAATGGGAATCTATTTTATGATATTCGTCTCCTTTCTTGAAAAAAATCTCATCAATAAGATTAACCTTCCATTGTTTGGTATCAGGATCAATAAGTTCATTGACAGTAGAATTATTCTCCAGACCCGTCACTAAACTTTGAATTCTGAAAGAAGAAGGCCTTGGGATCCATTTGTCCTTCCAAATCTAAATCTCAGTACCATTCCCTACCCTCCATCTAGTGCCTTTATCTAGCAATGGTCTTGCTGACAAGATACTCCTCCATATGAAAGAGGGTCTACTTGCCATTTTAGCTTGGAAAAAATGCACTTTAGGGAAATTCTTCTCCTTCAAAACTTTACAGGCCAATGATTGAGGGCGATGTATCAATCTCCATCCTTGTTTAGCAAGCATAGCCAGGCTGAAAATCTCCCCTAGCACCCCTGCTAATTTGGCAAGCTCCATGGTGCTCCAAGATATCCAATGGATCTTCCTCTCTTTATCAAGTTATCCCCACCAATAATTTTTCATAACTCTATTAATGTATTTAAGTAGACTGTAGGGAAGCTTAGAAACACTCAAGCTATAGGTTGATAATGTCCTGATATTCCTTCGAGGTGTTCCTACTAAATTGGATAGATGTCTTCTCCTTGTTTAACCTCTGACCAAAAGCCTTTTCATAAGTATTCAGCAAATGGATCATATGGCTCCATTCAAGAGAATTTAATTTACAGAATAATAAGCTATCATCAATAAGAAAAGATGATTGATGTGTACTTTACCTTGAGCAATTGGGACCCCTGAGATAGCTCTAGAAAATATAGCATGGTTTAGCATGTCACTTAAGGCTTTAGCACATAGAATAAATAGGTAGGGTGACAGAGGATTACCCTGCCTAATTCCTCTTGAGGGCTTGAAGGCTTGTTGGGGGATTCCATTTATTAGTATGGAGTAAGTCACTGATTCAATGCACTTATCACTAAGCTGATCCAACTCTGAGAATGCCCCATCTTCCACATTATTGCCCGTAGAAAATTCCATTCAATGTGATCATATGCTTTGCTCATGTCGAGCTTCAATGCCATGTACCCATGATTTCCACTCAGCCTCTGTTCATAGAGTGTAAAGCCTTAAATACTACTACAATGTTGTTAGAAATGAGTCTGCCAGGCACAAAGGCTGATTGGGTCGGCGATATAAGCTCTAGAAGAACTGATTTCAACCTATTTGCAATAGCCTTGAAAATAATTTTGTACATAACATTACATAGACTAATTGGTCTAAAGTCAGAACCTTTAGAAGGAGATTTGATCTTTGGAATGAAAGCAATATGTGTTACACTAATCTCATCAACCAAGCCATCAGAGTTAAGAATATAAAGAGCAGCTTCACATACCTCCTTGCCCACAGAACTCCAATGATTTTGGTAGAAGGCTGGTGGGAATCCATCAGGTCCTAGAGAGCTGAGAGAGCTCATTTGAAATATGGCTTCCTCCACTTCCTTCACTGTGAATTTCCTGAGTAGCTTGAGGTTCGTATCATCATTCACTTTGCCATCAAGTTGTTGCAAATATTCTACAATATTCTCAGGGTGGGATGTGGTGAAGAGTTCTTCGAAATATTTTTGAAATTTCTCACTAATTGCCTTAGGAGTTACTGCCACAGAACCATCTGCATCTGAAATCTTCTTGATGGTGTTATTTTTCCTCCTTTGATTAGCACAATGGGGGAAACACTTTGTGTTTCTATCACCCTCCCTCAGCCACCTTTGTTTCTCCCTTTCTCTCCATTTAGTAATCCTCTTCCTCGAGCAACAAGTCCATTTCCTTTTGAAGAGGTCTAATTTCCTCTCTTAGTTCGCCCTAATTATCTTTATGGAGAATAGAAATTTGGCTGAACTTAGAGTTGATAACCTTCTTAAAGTTCCCAACTGACTCCTTAATCCAAATTTTCAGCTTTTCTCTGCATTTGGTCAGTCCTTCAGTAGCCATTTGTAATTTATTCATAGCTAAACAAGAATTTTTCCATTCATTCTCCACAAGTATATGACATTCTTCCCTGCGGGCCCAACTAGCCTCATACATGAATGGTCTTTCTCCTCTATGAAAATCCTGAGCACATGATGCTATCCAGATCACAATAGGTCTGTGATATGAACTTTGGGTAGCTTCTAAAGTCACTGTTGTATTAGATAATAACTCAATCCATTTTGAATTAGCAAGAGCTCTTTCTAGTATTTCCTTAGTGAATTGGTCACCTTCTCTATTATTGCACCAAGTGAATTTGTTTCCATTATAGCCCAGATCACTGAGCCCACTTTCTTCCATTGCTAGTTTGAAATCTTCCTTTTGAGCATAAGGTCTAGTTGTCTTTCGACACTTCTCTCTATTTTGTAGAATCTCATTGAAGTCCCCTATGCATAACCAAGCCATCCCATTTGCAGGTTCACAGCTTTAAGAAGACTAGCTTTGTTTTCCTTTTGAAGTCATTGGGTGTCTATAAAAACTTGTTAGCAACCAATTTGATTCCTCATTAGAGCTTGAGACTCTAAGAGATATATGATATTGAGAATAGGAATCCAGTACCACCTTCATAGAAAAGCCAATCCTCCACTTGAACCTCTACTCTCCACCACAAAACTGTTGTCCATACCTAATTTTGCTTTCACATTCTCAATCTTATTCCTATTGCATTTTGTCTTGATAAGGAAAATGTGACTTGGGAGCTTTGTCATCACCAAGAGATGAAGTTCTCGAACTGTCTGAGGGTTCCCAAGCCCTCGATATTTCCAACTAATGTAATTCATGGTTGTTGGTGGTGTTGCATAGTAGCACCACCAACTCTTCATGTTTCACAATTCCTGCAAGTAAAATGATTGATTTTGATTTTATAAAAGGGCCATCATTCACATCTTCCATGATCTCATGACAAGCATTCCTCTTTGTAGGACCTAACATATTAAACTTCTTATTAGTCTCACTATCAATGTTCAGAAGTTTCAAGTGATTTTCTCTAGCTCTTCTCTTCCACTTTGATTGTTGCTTAGAAGTAGCCAGATGTTGGATTTGCTTAGAGAGAAAAAGGTTCAGTGAGTTTGCCTAGTTGGCAATAGATAATTCTAGATTGGAGTAGGCTTTATGGGAGGAATCTTCCTTCTGGACTTGAGTCTCCATATCCCTGATAGAATCTTCCACAGAATCATTTCTAACCTTCACAACTTCTTGGTATATCTTAGTAGCATCTTCACCATATATGTGTTTCTGATTTTCCCTAATAGGTGTGATCCCACAAATCTAATGCTTAATTTTTGGATGTAGCATTGCAAAATCCTCTCCCACTTTGTTTTGGCTTGACCCCTTTCCATAACTTCCTACTTTCCTTACTAGGACTTGATCCTCCTGCTTTTCAAGAATTTCCTCATCCTAGATTGTTGGTTGGTCCTGAAAATCATAGGTCAAATTCCTCTTACCAAAATTTTCATTCTCGTTGGAATTCTCTTGTTTCTAACTGAACTATGCATGACTTCGGCCACCACCGCCATATCTCTTGGTTGTTGTGCTACTAGCCTTTGGAGGATTGGCTCTCAACCAAGAACCATATTGAGCTTGGTGACTCTCTCTCGAATTCCTATCCTGAGTCATCTTTGAGTAAACTTTCTCCTTGAGCTTAATAACACCACAATGAAAGCAAAAAAAGGGCAGTCTTTCATACTTTATAGGAAGCCATTATTGTTTTTGATTTAAAGTCAGAAATCTTCCTCTAGCCAAAGGTTTGGTGATATCTATCTCCACTTTGATACGTATGAACCGACCCTAGCCATTACCTACACCATCAGTATCAACTTCTACTACATCTCCCACTCTAGAACCAATTTGATAACCAACCTTTTTTAGTCATGCTCATTAATGGCATGTTATGGACCTGTATCCAAATTGTATTTCATTAGGGTCATGTACTCAACTTTCTTTGGGGAAGAAGAACTCATTTGGACACTCATCTTCTTTCTAATATGATGAGGGCATTGAATGAAGTCCACAAATTTAGGTATGCATGCAACATTGGTTGAGGGGAACTCTTATTCATGATTTGCTCGTAAACGCAAAATCATTTGCTCTATTGTATAAATGCCTTTTATCTTCAAGAATCATGTTTTGAAATAGAATGAAAACTGCCATATATATTGTCTTCAAGAGTCTATCAATGAAAAAAACCAATAGGACCACAAATGATTCCAAATGCATATTTTACATCTTTTTTTGCATACTCTTGAATTTCACCAAAATTTTTCCTCTTAGTCTCTCATGGTGCGAGAATTGGTTTCATGAATATTGCCAAGAAGGATATGTACCATTAGCAGGATATTATTCTATTGTATAGTCATTACCATCAATTAAATAGTTGACTGGTCTATTGATCTTTAGTGAGCTCGATAAATATAGAAGATTGGTCTAGTATATAAACATTATTGAGAAATTTCATTTCCAAACACATCACTCAACAATTTCTAAATTAAATTTCAAACTAAACACAAAAAATAATACAAAATTTTCAATTTTCAAATTTCAAAATAAAAATAATATTAAAAATTTTTTATTTTTAAAATATTATTATTCCAACAATTTTCGCTTTCATTTTTCAAAATCTAATAAAGCATTTTAACGCAATATATTTTACTACTATTTATAGATATTTTATCATATTTTAAGTGTCCAAACAAGCCAATATATAGTGGTGGTGTGGTATTTCGATTTTCAAAATTCATGTTATGGCACATGCTAGATTAAGGCATTTAAAATGGGAAATAATTTTTTTTAAAAGCTCTCATCATCACAATTATCTTCCTCATTTTTCGTTTTAGTATTATTCTCATTTCTCTCTATTATATATCTTCCTTCTAAATCCACCACGTTTTCGAAGCAATTTTATTTTGTTTTGTTTTTAACGAAAAAACCATGATTAAGTACTTAAAAAAGAACTCTAATATTAATCTTTTTCAATGTCGACATTGACAATCTTATTCGCAAATAAAAGAATATTTTTGTCCGCAAACATTATCATACCCTTAAACTATCTGTGGACGAAGTTTAATTTATGGCTTTGGCAAGTTTCATTTGGGGTCGGAATGTCATGAAAAGACTACCCTTACATAGAAACAAAGGCAAAGCACCCAAAACACTCAGTTATAGGGGGCCATATATATATGTTGTCGACGTATGTAATTATATGTTTTGATGATAATGTTTTTTGTTACATGAAAAAGAATAAACTTCCATCAAACTAACAAACCATGCAAGATTTCTCTCCCTCATATGCATGACGAAATCATATAAATTAGTGTTCGTGATATATATGATCTCAAAGACGGCCACTGTTGATGTAATCTTCGATAACCCGTTCCTCTTTCAACCTTTGGTCTGTACTATTTCCATGCGAGAGGGGATGAGAAGCTAGAGAGGATGCGCATGATCTCTTGATAAGCGGTCACATGGGAGCTAAGTTGGCAAGCTTACTTGGCACTCACACATTGGAGGGCTCCCTATTTGGAAAATAACAATTGGACGTATTAGAAGATTAACTCTAATGAATATTGCCATGAAGGATATGTACCGTTAGCGTGCAAGATATTATTTCCATAAATATTCACATATCCAAAAGTTGTCCAATAAGTTTGAAATCAAAACATGTACAGGAGATATCACACCATATGTATTGACATAAAATATAGACTATTGAACTAAACACCAAGCCGCTCATGTAACTCGACAATGATCTCCAAAATATAATCCAGGAACTAAAGGATCGATCCCATCAGCTCCTCGAGTGTCTTATATGGCCTACTCAACCTCGTCTAGCGGGTCACATCCTAATCTTTGGTCTTCTGACACATCGTCGACAATTCTGGGAGAAATGGAAGTTGGGACTACCAAGTGATATTTACAAGATCTTAGCAAGTAAAACTCCTAAACTACCAACAGTTTGAATAGGTTAGCATGACAGTAATATGACATGTATGCTTTGTGACATGGACTTGCACATGCATGATATGTTTTAAAAATAACATGCCTAGACATAGAAATAACATGACTTGACATGAACATAACAGGTCTTGACATGAACTTAACATGACTTGATATGAACATAACATGACTTTATGTGAACATGACCTTGATACATATACATGTTTGTTTACTTGAAAACTGGATGCTCCACAACTCCCCAAGGGTCGTGTGCTCCTACTGGATACCGCATCACATTACAAGCTCATGCATCAGTTGTGAGTACGTTATGATAACTTGTACATGTAAACATTTAATTTTGGCACCACCAGCATTAGATGCCGGACTTCGCGCTTGAAACCGTTACTTAGGTCCCTTCCAAAGCCTGTTAAGTGTACTTTGTCAACTTAGGAGATTTTACATCTAATTTAAACACTCCAGAATAGACAAAGAAGTTTCACTAGACTAGCTAGCTCCCCATCCTAGTACTTGGGGCCGTGATAAAATAAAAGACTCATGCATGACTTAAGAACATTTGATGACATACTCAATGCCTATGATATGGCATTATCATAGCATTTGTGGCATGTAACAAAGAATCATGTAATAGATATGGTGACATGGCATGTAACAGATAATCTTGAAACAGTAATAAATGATATGAGAATTTTTTTTTTTAGAAAGCTCTCATCATCACAATTATCTTCCTCATTTTTTTTTCGTATTATTCTCTTTTCTCTCTATTATGTATCTTCTTTCAAAGAATATTTTATTTTGTTTTGTTTTTAACGAAAAAACCATGATTAAGTACTTAAAAAAGAACTCTAATATTAATCTTTTTCAATGTCGACATTGACAATCTTATCCGAAATAAAAGAATATTTTTATCTGCAAACATTATCATACCCTTAAACTATCTGTGGACGAAGTTTAATTTATGGCTTTGGCAAGTTTCATTTGGGGTCGGAATGTCATGAAAAGACTACCCTTACATAGAAACAAAGGCAAAGAGCCCAAAACACTCAATTATAGGGGGCCATATATATATATATATATATATATGTTGTCGACGTACGTAATTATATGTTTTGATGATAATGTTTTTTGTTACATGAAAACATGAAACTAACAAACCATGCAAAATTTCTCTCCCTCAGACGCATGACGAAATCATATAAATTAGTGTCCGCGATATATATGATCTCAAAGGCGGCCACTGTTGATGTAATCTTCGATAACCTGTTCCTCGTTCAACCTTTGGTTTGTACTATTTTCGTGCGAGAGAGGATGAGAGAGAGGATGCGCATGATCTCTTGATAAGCGGTCACATGGGAGCTAAGTTGGCAAGCTTACTTGGCACTCACACATTGGAGGGCTGCTATTTGGAAAATAACAATTGGACTTGTCAGAAGATTAACTCTAATGAATATTGCCACGATGGATATGTACAGTTGGAGCGCAAGATATTATTCTATTGTATAGTCATTACCATCAATTAAATAGTTGACTGGCATGGTGACCTTGAGTAAGCTCGATAAATATAGAAGATTGCATGATCTAGTATTCAAACAATATTATTAAAACATTTCATTCCAAACATCACTCAACAACAAATTTTAATTTTAAATTTTTAACTTTTTCATCTAATTATTACAATTTCGCTAAATTAACTTCCAAAATAAAGACAAAAAATTATACAAAATTTTCAAATTTCTAAGTAAAATAATATTAAAATATTTTTTAATTTAAAATATTATTATTCCAACATTTTCCTCTTTCATTTTTAAAATCTAATAAAACATATTATCACAATACATTTCACTACTATTTATAGATATTTTTTCATGTTTTTAAGTGTCCAAATGAGCGAATATATAGTGGTGGTGTGGTATTTCGAATTTCAAAATTCATGTTATCGCACATGCTAGATCAAGGCATTTAAAATGGGAATTTTTTGTGTTTTTTTTTTTCTAAAGCTCTCATCGTCGTAATTATCTTATTCTCTTTTCTCTCTATTATATATCTTCCTTCCAAATGCATCACGTTTTCGAAGCATATTTAATTTTGTTTTGTTTTTAACGTAAAAATCATGATTATATAGAAACACTCATTTTTTCCTATAAAATGCCTAATAGAAGGGGTGAAGTAACTCCTTATAAAGCTCAAGATAAGTTTATTTTTAAACCGCATGAGACTTCTCAACAGATTAAGTACTTAAAAGAGAACTCTAATATTAATCTTTTTCAATGTCATTGACAATCTTATCCGCAAATAAAATAATATCAGTACAACAAAAACGACTTATTGCAACGATTTTATTATCGTTGCAAATAAAATCGCCGCAATAAGTGGATATTTGCAACGATTTTGATCTCGCAGCTCACTTTTAACTTCAACTTGCGATTAAGTGCATCGGGTCACTGGAATTTGGTTTTTGCAGCGATGTAACTACATGTGGCGACGAAATGACATGATGCAAAAGGAAATAATGTGTTGCGATGGTGGGTTTTGTGTCGGTATTGAGTTTTGGGGAGCCAAATTCCAGAAAACATTTTATTTTTCCCCCCTTCTTCACTTCCGCTTGTTTTAGAATCCTGATTGCCAAACCCTTCAAAATTTCCTTCTTCAACCTCCATTTTCACCAACCTGTAAGACACCCCTCCCAGTTTGCACACGGCAATTTAGGAGCTCCAGATTCAATACCGTTGTAGCCTCGTTGGCCACTTGGTTATCCTTTTGAGGAACCCAGGCCCCTCATTCCAAATATGAAGTGAACCAAAGTTTGTGCCTCCACGTCCGTTTCCAAGTTTGGGAAGTCCAATATCAGCAGTCGAGATCGTCGATCTACCTTGCAACGAGACTCTCTTTCAAGCACAACGGTATCCATCATGGTTCCCTTTAAGAAATATCTCTCTCCCTTCATCCTCACATGAGTTGCTTATTACAAAAATTGTGCACTTTGGTAGTTTTGATTAAGCGTATGTCTGAAAGCATGTCCTTTCTGGGCGTATGGTAAGTGTCCTTGTTTTGTGGTTTCCTTTATTTATTTATTTATTTTATCTATAGTTTATGGATTATTTTCCCCTTCGTTTGGTTTATTCATGGCCCCTTCAAGCACTGGTGCAATGTTTGTGTTTGTCTCATTCGACTGTCTTTGAAGTTCCAAATTGGAAACCCATTCAAAATTAGTGAAAATGCTAGGTGATTGAAGTTCCAAACTGTCTTTGAAGTTCAAAACTGATGCATTTAAGGGAAATGGAATGCCTTTTATTTTTTCTGCTATATTCAAGTGCAAAATTTTAGTTAGAAATCGCTGGTACTAGCTTAGCTATCCTTGTATCATGTTAGTTGTCTTTGTCTATTTTAATGCAGCCCCTTTTGTCCATACATTTGAATAATGCTAGTCCTTTTCATTTTAGCTAAGTTTTGCAATCGAATACAATCTTTATTGTGTTAGGGGGAAAGTAGATATTAGCTAAGTTTTGCAATCAAAATGTGGTAGCTCACCAATGTGGTAAGTTTAGAAATTATTGTTAAGTCCTCCTCCACAACCTGAATTGAGATATCATTAATGTCTGATTCTTTTTTATTTTATTTTTATTGTTTTGTGGCATAGGCAGTTGATTTATAATAGTGATGGGAATATTTTTGGCATTTCACAGCTTGAACGTGCTTCCTAATTCCCAAATATGCATTTGCTAGCTAAGCTATTTTCTTTTTAATAGTGATGAGGAATATCTTCTAAACTAACTTTAAAGAGGAGAGCATGGGGATCTTGATGTTTACAGTTCTATAATCGCAATTGTAAATTAAACTAGGTTTGTAATTACCAATGGGAAGGAGTTCCCATAAAAATATATTTTTATCTACACACATTATCATACCCTTAAACTATCATGATCTGTGGACGAAGTTTATGTATGGCTTTGGCAAGTTTAATTAGGGCCATCCATTTGGGGTCGGAATGTCATGAAAAGACTACTCTTACATAGAAACAAAGGCAAAGCGCACAAAACACTCAATTATAGGGGGCCATGTTGTCGACGTACATAATTATATGTTTTGATGATAATGTTTTTTGCTTTTGTTTTTTTTATGAACAGCTCATGACAAAATCCATGATTCCAAATAAATTAAAAATTGGTATTTGAAGATAATGAAAATGACTAGCACCAAAATTACAATAGTAAGAAAACGGATCTTTCCAATTCAAATTTCAATCAATCAAACGTTAACTTAGAATTGGTGTCTAATTTTGACTCGACAACATCTTATATCATCTTGAAGCTTGCAAATTTGCAATAAAGACATAGAGTTTTTGATGACCTTGAATTTGATGGTAAATAATCTCACATTGTCTGTGGATAAGGTCTTGGTATGTTTATAAGGAATGATCAATTCTCTCTTGTAGAACCGGTTTTATGAGATGAGTTAGGCTAGTGAATTTTTTCATGGTATCAGAACTTGTCACAAGATGAATGAGGGCTCACACTACTTATCCAGTGACAAGAACCAGAAAAAATATTGGCCTGTACGTGAAGTACTAGGGTTTTGAGAAATAATCTCATATTACTCGTGGACAAGGTATTAGACATGTTTGTAAGGAATGATCAATCATTTCTTATAGAACCGGTTTTATGAGATGAGTTAGA
The DNA here is from genome assembly GCF_001411555.2 of Juglans regia. NCBI lineage: Eukaryota > Viridiplantae > Streptophyta > Magnoliopsida > Fagales > Juglandaceae > Juglans > Juglans regia. The sequence goes on from NC_049903.1 coordinate 26,066,549, forward strand.
CTCATGAATTTTTTTAAATTAAAGACCCAAACTCTGAAGGCAGACCACATAAAATAGGTTAGCAAGTTGGCAACTATATATAAAAAGCCGTAGTTAGAAGCATAACCATGAGCAAAACACCTAAAATTTGAAAACATTTCTTAATGCTTAAAAGCAAATAATGATTTCTGTCATGTAAACGCATCAGAAAAGTAGCCTTGTATTTCTTGGTTTGGTTGAAAAGAAATTTTAGGTAGCAATAATGATTATATAATATTCTGGCCGTATATAGCTTTTCCCTTTATTCTCTGGGTCCTTAATGGATATTCAACAAGGGAAATATAAAATATACAACACCAGGAAAGATAAGAAAGAAAAATAAGACATTTGGCTGATGAAGAAATGGAGGTCAATATCATCAAGTGGATTCCCACTACAAGAAAAAAGACTTTTCCCGGCGATTTTTATAGTGTTGCAAAAGGGAACGTCGGAATAGACCACTTTTTACGTCGATTTTTTTACCGCCGCGGAAAACCGTTGAGAAACCTGATTCCTGGGGTTACTTTAACTTGTTGCGGCGATATTAAGCTTTTTAGCAGCGATTTATTTCGCCGACCAAATTAAAAAACTGTTGCAACGCTCCATTTTGCCGTAACTACGCTCTGGCGCCAATCCCTTAAAATTATTTTCTTTTCCCCCCCCGATTTCTTTCCCCCTCCACTTCTCTCTGTTCTTCCCCAATATTTCATCTCCATTTCCCTTTTCGAGAGATCAGCTGCTACTCCACCCACGTCCCCCGAACGATTTCATCTCCATTTTCACCCGACCACCCAAAGGTTTGTCCTTTACCACATTCCTTCTCCCACGGAAGCTACTCTGGCTAGACAGAATCTCCGAAGCTGATTAGGAGCCGTGCGATTCATCTCTGTTGAACCTGTGGGATTTGGGGATTCAATGGCTTCCAACTGAGGCTCGTCGAGATTCAGTTGAGGGATAGCGTGGGTCCTTCCGTCACCTCAGGTATGGCTGCAACTCAGAACTGGTTTGGTAATGAATCGATTTTGCGCGTGTGTTTCTTTACAAAATTAGGAGTTTTCTTGTTGCACTTGTTTAATTTCTATTTGTCCAGTTGTGAAATCTACCGCTTGTTTCACGAATTATTGTAGGGTATACATGCATTTTGTGTTTTATAGAACTCATGTCCGTGGCTTGAACATTGAATGACCCAGTAAAAAATTTCTATTTTGCCAATACATCTTATACTAAATTATAATTTAGTTGTTACTAAATCATAGATAATCTCAAGTTTATAGTCTTACTTGTTTTTGGAGATGGTCCTGTTCTCATAACACAGAATGGAAATTAATTCATTTTGCTTTAGGTAAGACGAAGGAAATCTGTATGACTTCTGGGACTATTCCCTATTGCAGTCACTAAGAGAGAGTGACACTTGAGTAAAAAATTTATTGCCCTTCTGATTTTTTACAGTGAACAATTTATTTTTCCACAATATGGATTGGCATATATGTGTGTGTGTGTCATGTCTGCCTTTTCCCCTGCTAACACAGCAAGACTTTTTTAAGGATAACACACAAGGTTGAGGAAATTTTTCTGTACTTCTGATCCCCAAGCATGACCCTGCACGAATTTGGTTCATTTTTGAGCGAGATTGGAGCTCTCATGAACTGATGAAAATGTAGTCTTCATAGACTGAAAATAGTCAATTCATTTTACTGTGCTCTTGAAATTGGTGAGCTACTAGCTAGGGCCTGCCTTGACATTAATCATCTTGGGCAAACTTATATGCTGCCCTCATGTATATAGAAAAACCCTCCTTTACCCACAACAGACTGCATGTACCTCTTGTGTGCTGGAAAAAACTCTTTTTACTGGTTTGAGTGCATGTAGTCCTAATGCAAGCCATGATGAAGACCCTAGTGTAGACTCTATAATTAAGATGTGATTTAATTAATTATTTGTTATATATATATATAGATATTGAGATATCTCTAATTAATTTCTAGATTAATCAGACCTATCTCATTTGTCAGCCTTAATTAAGTTTTTCCAGATAATGAGACACTTTAACTAGGAACTCCAATTATAAATCGCTGCAATAACATTTCGTATAACTAAGAAGCTATGCTCACATTATCATTGCGCTGGATTAACCCTTTTTTCTTGTAGTGTAAAAAAGTTCTCATGTTGACTACCTAACTATATGATCATGAAGGGGCACTGATTTTAATGGGGGGTACAAACTCCTAACTGAAGTTTTCCAAAGTATTTTGTCAAATTTTCCGTGATTAATGGCTTGGATATAAATCATGTTTTGGAAACATGATGCTGAAATTAATAATATATATGTTTTTTGAACAATTACTGCCTCCTGCTCAAAAACCAACCAATATGTACAGATTTTTCTTGTGTGCTTCTCCCTTATTGGCTTCAAAAGTGTAATGTAAGTGTTATTACATTTATTCATATATGATCTGTAATTTTTATTTGCGGCGACTGTACACCCTATTATATAATATCGGGGAACCAAAAAAAGAAGTGAAAACGCAGCCGGTGCAAATAGAAAAATTACAAAAATTATTAAGTCCAGCTTATAATAGCTTTTTAATTAGCTGATCATGATGAACGAGTAATAGGGTGTGCTTCTCTCACTTTTGTTACAAAGTGCATGCCGTTGTGGTGGTACAGAAATATTGGATTCAAACTATAAAATGAATTAAGTTAGAAAACATTTTGAGGCACTTTGAGCTTGGAACTCCAATTATAACTTTGACAATTGAGTAAAAATATTAACTATGAAGCTCGCTCACATATGACTGAAGCAATCAGATTTTTCTTAAAATTCCTCTGCTACATTATCATGTTGAGAGTTTGATAACTTGCTTACAATGACTTTATTTTTGGGTCATAAATATCAATATCCAGATTTTATCTTCCATTTGGGTATGTGTATCAATTATATAGTACTCCCTAAATATTAATCAAGTTCATTCTTAAATAAATTGAATTATGAAGTGCCCCGCCCAATATGATCATGCTATTGGAGTATTCCTTTCTTTGGGTTACAGTTTGGTGAGCTGTTAGTCCCATTGTTTATGCATGATCTCTTACATGCACGATGATTGTTAGTCCACAGTCCTCTCATTTCTTTGTATAGAAAGCTCATAATTCAACATTTCACCCCGAATTACATTCATATCGTTTCGAGTTAATTTATTTTCTGTTTTGACCTCAATTATCTCAAATTTCTTGTAGACTCATGATATACTAAAAGATAATAATGGGGATTATTGTGCAACATATATGGTCAGATTTCTATATATGGATTAAATAATCGAAATGCATGTTAAATATAATCACTATTGAATAGAAAGAGGTTATATATTCACATTAATATACATCACTATCGAACTTCACAATCATATACTTGTGTGATACTTTTGTACATGAATAATTAAAAAACTCATGTACTTGGGGTAAGGGTGATAAGGAGATCATCCATATTAATTAGTACTAATCATCTGCAAATATTAAATTCATGCTTTTAATATATATATATATATGTATATATATATATATTTCTAGCCATATTCTGTTTAGATATTACTTAATAGACTGATTTAATATTCTTGACATCATGATCATGGATGAAATGACTGTCAGTTTGGACTGGTATTTGTCCCATTTTCACTATTATAATTTTATAGAGACAAAAGCCACTAGATTCCTGCCACGTAACAGCCACTCATCCGAATTTAATATATGACCCTTGGGACCCACGTACAACTAGCTTTATTGTGTCCAGCTTTGCTGAATCATAGATAAGGACATCTTCCACTGTTTTTTGAGTTCTCTCTCCCCTCTCTCTTCGCACGTAGGGTGATCCAATTGGTTGGTCATTCGATGTGATTCTCTAACTTTGTCACCGACTTATAAGACTAGTTACTCATGGCAAATTCATGTTATTCATGAGTAACTTAAATGTGAGTTACTTGTTCATGTTTTAGTGTGTAGTTCATCTCATTATATAGTTTTGGTAGAATTCTCAGTATATGGAAATCAAAGTTATCCTATTACTCAATTATAAAGTCTATATTCATATATATATGAATGAATATATATATATATATATGGACATTGATCCTATGCTCACTGTGTAAAGCTGCAGATTGTCTGGTATATATTTTCATGTTTATATGGCCCCCATATTTAACCTAATTGCTTCAGTATTTTCATTTCTATTTTGGCAAATTTTTCTCCCCCACAACCAATCATTAGGAGCTAATGATTGATCGATGTTGGGAAATGGATATATATAAGACACATTAGCATAGATCTTCTCTCTCTCTCTCTCTCTATGATTATTTCTCTTCTCAATAGCCCTTCAACATATCCATGTCTTTTTCCAAATTATATTAATTATATATTGCACAGGACAATCATAGAGTCCATTATTGTAGCGGGCTACAACTGTGACAGTGGCTATAGGATAGGAGGTGTGAGATGTTGGGTATGGCAATCATGTACGGAATCATGATGGCCATATATATATATATATAAGACACATTAGCATGCACTTCTCTCTCTCTCTCTCTCTCTCTCCCTCTCTCTCTCTCTCGCTCTCTATGATTAGTTCTCTTCTCAATACCCCTTCAACATATCCATGTCTTTTTTCAGATTAGATTAATTACATATTGCACAGGACAAAGTGCTATCGTTCATTACCTTAAACCATATTCAACTGTGACAGTGGGTATGGAGAGAGGAGGTGTGAGATGTTGGGTATGGCCAACATGTACGGAATCATGTCCTGTATACATATATACAGAACACACACACATATATATATATATATATATATATATATATATAATGGTGAAATGACATCCATCACAAGAATAGATTTTGGTCTACTTAATCCATATTTCAGCAACCATGCACATGATGGAATTATGTCCAACAAAAGCTAGCTAATTCCCAGCTATTTATACTAGCTTCAAGTTTTAATTCCTAAAAGTATAAGTAACTCAGATTTAACATACATCATAACAAATTCCTCTGAAGCAAATCTGATCATGACTTCCTTGGGGTTTGTTTCCCTTTAATTACAATTACATAGCCAGCTTTCTTTTCCCTTTTGGATGTTAATTATTTTTTGTACATGTTTTTTGGGTTTTTACCCAGATATTGTACATATATAATACATTAAATCATCGAACTCCTATGATTCATTTTGTTTTTCTGAATCATTGGAAATGTGGGGCTTTAACAGGTGTGCTAAAGTGATATTGAACTCTAGTGCCTATGTGACCCTAACTTTAATTCTCGGTTAGGTTCAAATAAGTCGAAACTTTAGACTTCAAATTGGGTGTGCCAATTCCACTAAATTTTTTGGGCTATGAATTTCACTCACCAAAATACATAAAGATGCATTAAACTATGTGAATTTGGTCCATCGACCAAACCTGGATTATGTTTCCCTGTCTCTTCCACTTCCTTGCATTTATTTTAAGGAATTTGGGTCAGCAAAATACATGTAGGCCTAATCCAAATTTATTTAATCCCATCAACTTTCGTTACTTAATTGGTACTCTTTATTTCAGCTCACTAAGCCTCAAATAACAAATGTGGTCAGCAAGAGCTCGAGTTACATGCTCTCGCCTAGTCAGAACTGACATTAGTTTCAGCCGAGTTGAGTTATTATTATTCTTTAATAATAACTCAACTCATGTCAAGTTTTTACTTCTAGCTTCCCTTTTGCTCTTTTTAAATAAAAGAGCTGGTACGATAGTTTAAAAACCCCAAAGAATTATTACTATATATTTTCGTTATGGGACTCCCCCCACCAGGTTTTTTCCAACATGTAGATATATCTCTTGGGACAATCTATTGGCATTTTGCTCTATGTCATCGTATATGTAACATTGCCCATAAATATGATTTAAACAAGATTTAATTCTTGTGCCTTAGACCATAAATCCCTCCAACCATCCATTAATTTTGAACGGTGCCGGGTTTGGGTTTCAATTACCTCAAAGTTGAAGTATTGTGTTCATTTATATAGTTCATATGAGGCTTACCCAATTCATATATGCCATAATTGTTTTCCCAACGATTATGAAAATATTCAAGCATACCACCTACACGCTTCCATAACTTCCATAATTATTCCAACTCTTGTGTAGGTAGACCATCCCACTAGAATCTTTATATGCACCTTCATCTAGAATATTTCAAAAATATTCACATATGATGCGGTATGTTTAATATGATGACATATATTTTCTACAGCACTTCACTGCTCCTGGCATAAACAGTGAAATATTCAATATTCAACACTATCTCTTCGTCACTCCACAGCGATCTTCATGACAACCCGAGTTAGTATCGTTTTCAACATCTTCTCTTGTGCTCCACATGCAAGTAACTTCGACTCGCCTGCTTATAAATTCAACAATGAACTTTCTCAAATTTCTTACCCGTCCTCCATATAGCTAAATTGAAGTTATCCGATTAACTAATATATATGTATATTTCAACCTTTTTAGATGGACAAAAGCTGGATGAACTTGACTGATCGACTTCGTTCGCCTGCATACGCCGATGGGGTTAACGCTTTCCTCACCCTGGCACGAAACCATTCTCAGGGCAGTGATCGCATTCGGTGTCCATGTCGTTCATGCTGTAATAATCTCTTCTTGCCTATACGAATTGTGGAGACTCACTTGTTTCTCATAGGGATCAATCCAAATTATACCCATTGGATATTTCATGGGGAGGAGGAAACTCGGAGATTCAATGATGACGATGACGATAGTAACACTGCTGATTACGCCGACGAGTACATTGATGACATGAACCATATGTTAGATGACATACGGGCAAGCACATCCTTTGATGTTCCCCAAGATCATGGTAATCCATTGGCAACTAGTGGTGAAATTCCAGATCCCTCCCCAAGTTCATCTTTCGACCAGCTACTAGAGGATGCCCGACGTCCACTTTTTGCTGGTTGTACAAAATTCTCAAAACTATCATTCATTGTGAAGTTGTTACACATTAAGACACTCGATGGATGGTCAATAAAGTCGTTTGATATGCTACTTAGCCTTTTGTGGTCTGCCTTTCCTGACGCTGAATTGCCACATTCATATGAGGAGTCAAGGTCATTGGAGCGTGGTTTGGGTTTCAATTACCACAAAATTCATGCATGCCCCAATGACTGCATCCTGTTCTGGAAGGAAAATGCTAATCTTGATGAATGTCCTAAGTGTAAGGCTTCAAGGTGGGTGCCTAATACACACAAGGCACATCGTATCCCTCAAAAAGTGTTGCGGCATTTTCCTTTGAAGCCAAGATTGCAACGTCTCTTCGTGTCTGCAAAGATAGCAGAAAATATGAGATGGCATAAAGAGCAACGACCGACTGGAGAGGCTATCCTGAGGCATCCTGCAGACTCAGAGTCCTGGAAGAGATTTGATGAAAAACATAGTTGGTTTGCTCAAGATGCTCGCAACGTAAGGCTTGGGATGTCAAGTGACGGTTTCAATCCCTTCAACAATATGGCTAAACCGTATAGCATTTGGCCAGTAATTCTTGTTCCGTATAGCATTTGGCTATAGTTGATCATGATGAGTAGTTCTGATGGGAACCAAGATGGGTCTAGTCTTAAAGATCATTTGCAACTTCCAGATGGGCCAAGAAGATCAATGAGAAAATGCAAGGATTGATGTAATCCATTTGGGACAAATTTAGCAAGACCCCAACATTCAAGATGGGGCTTGAAGGATGAAGATCCAATTTTAATTCATTTGATCAGCTACGGAAGAGGGCAACGACAAGACTTAAAGGCTTTGGACTCTTGAAGGGTTTCAACTTATTTAATTCATTTAAAGAACTTATTTTATTAGTTTAGAATAATTGAGTTTATTATGAGAAGGACTTAAGGGAGCCTATGCAAGGGCATGTTGGGAAAGTTATTATTTTATTGAACTAGGGTTAGGGTTACTGTAGCCGAGTACTGTAGCACGGCACTGTAGCCGCGGCACTGTTCATCCAGGGGCACTTTTGGAAGATGGGGGTTTATTTTGGCTAGGGTTTCATTAGGTTTTGCTTTAAATACTCTATGTAGCCTCATTCTAATCAGATTATGAAGTTTATGAAATTTGATGAATTTATTCATTGTGAGTTGAGTTTTACTCCTCTTGTTCTTAATTGAACTTTTGAACTTATCAAAGGTAAATCACAACCTTTGTGGCGTTCCTCCTTTGTAATCTGGGTTCTTGAGACGGGTTCTTCAACGGGTCTAGATTTTCATATAATCTAGGTTCTTGAAACGAGTTCTCATCGGGTCTAGGTTCTCCATCCTTGACTTGATTTTGGCTTTCTTGGGGAGTTTTCAAATTGACTGTGGGTTCAAGGGATTCCTTTCCCGCGGGTTCATATCATTTGGTATTCAGAGCAAGGTTTCCAATCAGGTCTGATTCTATCTTTTAATTTTAGTATCCTTAAATTTAATTCTAGGGCTTCATTGTTCTAGGGTTGCCAAAAAAAAAAAAAAATTGAAATAAAAAGTAGGCTGCCGAAATTCTTAAGGTTTTGGGTTTGGCTGAAATTTGCATCACCTAGGGTTTCAAAATTCTAGGGTTTCCTGCATCTCTAAGTTTGTCAATTGCTTGGAGTGTCGTTCCATTGATTCTTTTCTACTTCATTGTCCATGCTTGTGTGTTTGAATTCAATTGGTTGGTTTTCACAATTGAATATTGCTGTTTGTGGATGAATTAGAGAAAAGAAAAGAAAAGAAAAGAAAAGAAAAGAAAAGAAAGGAAAGGAAAAGAAAAGAAAATTCCAAAAAAAAAAAAAAAAGAAGAAGTTGAAGAGAAGAGAAGGTAGCATATTCAAAGTTGCTACATAGTTACAACAATGAGAAAGAAAGAAATTTGTTGATTGAACCTTATCATCAAAGGGGCTGCTGCATACATCACTCAAGTTGGTATCTTGTCTTATTGCTACTCTTTCATTCGTATAACTTCATTGATTCTCGTGTCATTTTTATTCCTTCATGTTTCTCTTGTTCTTGTTTCCTGAATCTAATTACTAGTTGGGATAAAACAAGGTTGCCTTGTCTTGATTGAGTTCATTTAGTTCTGAAAGAACTTGAGTGGAAAAACTATTGAGGTAAAAGGCAAGAGAGTGTGAGACTATTATCGGGAAAAAGCCATTAAGAGTGAAACACGAGTAGAGTGTCATTATTCGAGTTGAAACACGTAAGGGAGTGTGTGAGGTTTTCTTTTTTACCACTAACATTCTTCTGTGCAGCACCTTGTAATGTCTCATCGGAGTAGCTCATCACCAAGGGGGCGAGTAGATAACTCATCCTTTGTGTTGCATGCCATGCAACATGAGTTTGAGCGGTTGAACTTGGTGTTAGGTGAAGTGAGGAATAGCATGGATAATCAAGAAGCAATGGTTAGAAATCTGCAAGCAGAGAAAGATAGGAGGCGACATGAGCCTAATATTAAGAATGGGTATGAGAATGGAGAGTATGAGGAAGTGCTAACATCTGAAGTTGGATTGGGTAGACATAGAAGAGTTAGGCATGGAAGAGGCCTTAGGGCAAACTCAGGGGGTCGAGATAGAGTAGATAAGAACCTTGGAAGCATCAAAATGAAAATACCATCATTCCAAGGTAGAACTGACCCTGAAGTTTATTTAGAGTGGGAGAAAAGAATAGAGTTGGTGTTTGATTGTCATAATTACTCTGAGCAGAAAAAGATGAAGTTGGCTGTAATTGAGTTCACTGATTATGCGATTATTTGGTGGGATCAATTAGTATCCAATAGGAGGAGGAATTTTGAGAGGCCTGTAGAAACATGGAGAGAGTTGAAAGCTATCATGAGGCGGAGATTTGTACCTAGCCACTACTATAGAGACTTCTACAAAAAATTACAAAATCTTATACAGGGGTCTAGGAGTGTAGAGGACTACCATAAGGAGATGGAGGTGGCTATGATTCGGGCTAATGTAGTGGAGGATCGGGAGGCCATAATGAAAAGATTTTTGAGGGGGTTGAATAGGGAGATAGCCAATGTAGTTGAGTTGCAACATTATGAGGAGGTAGAGGACATAGTGCACATGGCTATGAAGGTGGAGAGACGGCTAAAAGGAAAGGGTACATCAAGGTATACTTCGGTTTCTAGTACTTCTTGGAAACCAAAGTGGGACAAAAATGATCAAGTTGTAGCAAAGGAGAAGACCGAACCACCAAAGGGAAAAGATTTGGGTGAGGCTGAAACCTCAAGAAAAAGTGAGAATGAGCTTAATAGTAAGAGTGAAGGTGACAGTGAAAGTGAGATTGTGCTGAAAAGAAAGAGTGAAGGTGAGATTGAGAAGAAAAGAAACAGTGAGACCGAAATGGAGAAAGACAGAAAAATGAGAGAGAAAAAAGAAGAGGGTGAGACTAAAACCTTAAGCAAAAGAGAGAATGAGTTGAAAAGTAATTATGAAAAAGAGAGTGAAAAAGAAAAAGAGAGTGGAAAGAAAAGAGAGTGTGAAGAAAGTGAAAGAAAAACAAAGAGAAAAGTGAGTTTTTGTGCTAAGGCGAGTCTTAATCCTAACGGACTTGACGTATGTTTACCTAGTATTGTTGTCTCTTTGTTGCAGGGATATGAGGTCATGTTTCCTAGTGGTGTCTTTTGTGGATTGCCACCTTTTAGGGAGATAGAGCACTACATTGATTTTATGCCAGGTGCGACAATTCTTAATCGACCTTTCTTGGAAAAACAAGAGTCATTGACACACTTAAAGGGACAAGGTAAGTTGTTGACTAGAATGCATACTAAGCGGGAGGATTGTATTGAGACTTTTCCTCATGTATTCAAATACACACAAGGTATGAAAATTTTTGTGGTTGATGCTTTAGCAAGAAGGTATGTCCTTGTCTTCATTTTAGATGCGAAATTGTTGAGATTTGAATATGATAAGGAATTGCATGCTAATAATGATGACTTTGCTAGTGTGTATGGAACATGTGAGAATGCATCTTTTGGTAAGTTCTATAAACTAGATTGGTACTTGTTTAGAATAAATAGATTTTGTGTGCCTACTAGTTTTATGCGTAAGTTGCTTGTGTGCGATGGACATGCTGGTTTGTTGGGTAACCATGGTGTAAGGAAAACTTTTGTTGTGTTGCATGACTGTTTGTGGGAATACCATTTGCCATTCAAAGACTTGTTGCACGAACGTTTGTGGAAGTATCATTTGTCATTCATTGATGTATTGCATGAACATTTGTGGGAGTATCATTTGCCATACATTGACGTGTTGCATGAACGTTTGCGGGAGTATCATTTGCTTTTCATTGAGTTTGCATATAATTGGAGTGGTCATTCTCGTGAAAATAAGATTTCAGACATGTTGCATAAACGTTTATGGGAGTATCATTTGCCATTCATTGACTTGTTGCATGAACGTTTGCGGGAGTATCATTTGCCATTCATTGACTTGTTGCATGAATGTTTGCGGGAGTATCATTTGCCATTCATTGAGCATGCATATTGGAGTGGTCATTTTGGTTCGAGGAAAACTTTAGATGTACTTCATGAACATTTGTGGGAGTATTGTTTGCCATTCATTGAGTTTACATATAATTGGTGTGTTCATGCTACTACTAAATTTTCACCAATTGAAATTGTTTGTTTACTTAATCAATTTCCTCCTTCAGATTTAAAGTCTTTACTAGTTGATGACATGAGTAGCTTGGATGGACTATTCCAAATTCTTAAACAAATTAATGAAAATGCATATGTAATGGATCTTCCAGGTAAGTATCATGTTTCTACTATTTTCGATGTTACTAACAATTTTCCCTTTGATCCAGGTGAAGATTCGAGGTCGAATCATTTTGAGGAGAGGGGGAATGATGGGAACCAAGATGGGTCTAGTCTTAAAGATCATTTGCAACTTCCAGATGGGCCAAGAAGATCAATGAGAAAATGCAAGGATTGATGTAATCCATTTGGGACAAATTTAGCAAGAGCCCAACATTCAAGATGGGGCTTGAAGGATGAAGATCCAATTTTAATTCATTTGATCAGCTACGGAAGAGGGCAACGACAAGACTTAAAGGCTTTGGACTCTTGAAGGGTTTCAATTTATTTAATTCATTTAAAGAACTTATTTTATTAGTTTAGAATAATTGGGTTTATTATGAGAAGGACTTAAGGGAGCCTATGCAAGGGCATGTTGGGAAAGTTATTATTTTATTGAACTAGGGTTAGGGTTACTGTAGCCGAGTACTGTAGCACGGCACTGTAGCCGCGGCACTGTTCATCCAGGGGCACTTTTGGAAGATGGGGGTTTATTTTGGCTAGGGTTTCATTAGGTTTTGCTTTAAATACTCTATGTAGCCTCATTCTAATCAGATTATGAAGTTTATGAAATTTGATGAATTTATTCATTGTGAGTTGAGTTTTACTCCTCTTGTTCTTAATTGAACTTTTGAACTTATCAAAGGTAAATCACAACCTTTGTGGCGTTCCTCCTTTGTAATCTGGGTTCTTGAGACGGGTTCTTCAACGGGTCTAGATTTTCATATAATCTAGGTTCTTGAAACGAGTTCTCATCGGGTCTGGGTTCTCCATCCTTGACTTGATTTTGGCTTTCTTGGGGAGTTTTCAAATTGACTGTGGGTTCAAGGGAATTCTTTCCCGCGGGTTCATATCATTTGAGTAGTTCACTTTTGATAGCCACATTTGTTGGATGAGGACCTGACTGGTATCTCTCCCAATGAATTACAACACCTTGAACGGACATTAAGTGAAGGGGTATTGTCCAGTGCAGCATGGTGAAGGTACAAAGTATGGGTATGTAATCACCTGATACCTTCTCGTATGAATTTGTGGTTGACATAAGGATTTTGTCAAATATCATATTCTCTAGTTATAACAAATGCAAGAATTTTATTAGAATCTAACAGGATTTAACAAACCGTTCATTTAAGATAGATAAGAGCAAATTTTTGATGGAGCAGCTGGATTGCAAAGGTTTGGTGGTTATAGTCAGCAAAGAAAGTAAGATTTCTCTTCCATAATTGTCTTCAAATTGGAGGATGTTATGATTTTTTTAGATTAATTCATTTTGCTTACAATCTTTGTCAAAAGTGCACTTATATATGTTCATGTTTTAGTTTTAGATTTTGGTACCTTAAACCTGTTGAGAATTATGTATGACCCATGCGCTGAATTGCCAAAAATTCATTGAGGATGTTTGAAGCAGAATTACCTGCTTGTCTAGCTGGAAAATCAGGTAGGTCATACTTACAATGATTTGGCATTTTGGCTTGATATTGCACATATTAATAAATTATTTTGCTTACAATATATTTGTCAGAAGTGCACTTATATATTTTAATGTCTTAGTTTTAGATTTTGGTACCATTATTCTTTAAATGTTATTTATGACCCTAGTCATTTATTGTTTTTCTGTTTCAAGAAGGATATTTGAAGCAGAATTATGTGTTGGTAAAGCTAATGAAAAGCAGGTAGAAACTTTAACATGATTTGTTATAAGCCACTTGGTATTGCACATATTAATTTTAAGAAAGATAGGCACTACATTGCTTGCTATGTGACCCTAACTTGCTTGAGGCAGTCTTGTGTATAATTGGTGTTGGGGACTTTCTGTAGACAATGCACTTTTACATTTCACTCACTAAAATTGAAGTTATCCGATTAGCTAAAATTCCTGGCAAAAGATACTTTACATGCATAACCATCTTGATCTAGCTGATTCCTTTTTCCATGCCTCCCATGGAAAGTTGAAATTTCCAGCATATACAAAGGTCCAGCTTTGACCATAGTATAGAAAGACTATGACTAGAACCAAAAGACATGACAAGTAAAAAGTAGGATGACCCCATACTTTATTGCAATAATAATAGACTAATGCTAGCATGTCTGCCAACTAGGAAAGCTTGAGTTTCAGAAAGTTGGAGGAAACCCAAGTGCAAGGGTATTCGAAATGATCATGTACGTTTATTTTCCAACCCTTTTTGCTCATTAATACATTTTTAGAGTCATATCATACCTCACTTATTACAAAGGAGTCCTAGATCATCAAGACAGCCTACAAAATGCTTTGAATGGGCATTGGACAACCTCTTTTGCAGCATTCTCTATATAAATCTTTGTCCACTGTCTTTGTATCTACTTTGCAAGCACTGTTGCAACTCTGACAAGGAAGCATCATGCTGTCAACAAATAAGATGTTAATTATTAATTATTAGAGTTCACATGAGACTTCACATGTCACCTCTTGAGGTGTGAGATGGAGGGATGGAATAAAGGAAGAGAAAATGAAAAATAAGAGGTTGAAATGTTAAGAGAACAGATTCATTAAATGTACTGGGTTGAGTGGCTTCCCTTTTCCTCTGCTGTTTCTTAGCTCATTTATTTTCTACAATGAATTTGTTTTCTAATTAATTATGTACATATTGACTAACTTTCCTCATGAGCATATGAGGGGATTCAATGGTGGAGTCTTATGTAAGAAGAAATGAAGAAATTCTGTGGAGCCCATAAGCAAACAATAAGAGAATTCACAATAGATTCTAACACTGAGTTGTGTATATCAGTAACTTAATTATTTCACTATTACGAATACTGACATCAAGGTTTCTCAATATGTGAAACTTGAGAAACCTTTATAGAAACCATGTAAAAGGGTGGGGTATGGTAGAATAATAGCCTTTTGGGGACTAGTCAATTTATTGCTTGTGAAAATCAGATTTTGCTGGTATGTTTTATATTCTGGGCTCAAGTAGTGAAGTTTTTTTTGGTTGTTGAGGGCATTTTGTTTTGTATCATTGCCAGATTGCAGTTGGAGAGGTGCAAATATGCTCCTGGTATGCTTGGATTTTAGCCATTAAGGGATTGTTGAAGTCTTCATGAAGCACAACATATCCACCCACTTGAGCCCAGGTGCATATTGAAATAGCTAAGGGGAAAGATATCATTTGTAATGCTTGGATTCAGGTGCTGTCCAATTGCTCAATATTGAATGAATGTGAACATTTCTATAAAATATTGTTTAGAACATATATTTAGTAGTTGAGCTGTAGCTTTTGGACTCCAATTGGTACACCCTAGTGTAGCCCAAAAATTACATTAATGTGAATTTTATGTAATTGAAGGACTTTTTTGGATGAATGAATGTCGTTAATAAGGGTCGGGCACTGATTCTGTACTTCAACATTTGGAACATGTGGTGTTTATTATTCTTTTAAAGTATAATTTATGATATTTCAGGTTAGATACTAAATATATATTTAGTCACTGACCTGAAATTATTAAAAATGTGTAATATGCCAATCAGACCTGTATATTGACAACAGAACCCAGCGAAACGGCGAACGGAAATGCCAAAAAAAAAAACAAAAAACTGAACGAAATCTATTGCAGCGAATACTAAATCGCTGGTATTACGAAAATAAACATTAGCGGCGACTATTTATCGCCGTAAATTAGTTCCATCCAGCGATTTCATCCGCTGTAAATAGTCAGTACTTCCGTCAAATACATGTTGCGGCGACTAAGCTGTTCGACGTAAAAAAATTTGTGGCGACTTTTAGTACATTGGAAAAGCACAATCATGTTGAAAATTGAGATCGTCATAGTTATTGTAGGGTCAATTACGGCGACTCATATCGCCGTAAAAAATATTGGTCGCGACGATATCACTATATCGCTGCGACTAGAATTATTTTTTGCGGCGATTTATTGTATTATTCACGACGAAATAAAAGCGTCGCAATTTTTCTTTCGCAACGAAATCGGCCTAACTGAACAGGCTCTTTCGCAGCGTGTTATCAAGGTTTTTGGGACGATTAAAAATCGCCGAGAAAAATATCTTTTTCAGGCGAATTTTACGTTTCGATGCTTTTGATCAAAAAAGACACTTTTATTTCGGCGAACGTCCATCAAGTTATAATTCGCCGGAATTTAGTATCTGCAGCGATTAATTAGCTCAAAATCGTCGATTTTGAGCGCTGGAAAAACCATTTTTCCTTGTAGTGTCCAGCTCTAGAAACATGGACCCAATGAAACATATTTTATCAAATAAGGTAACTGATGAGTTGTCATAGAAATTTGGTGCTATTGACTTGTGAAATTATCACTTGTCTCAAAAGATTAAGCTGATGGAAAGATATAGATTTTATTATTTATTTTATATCTTAACATGACTATGATGGTAGTGATTGATAATCAGGATCGATTTAAAAAAAAAAGACTATTAGACAAGTTAATTGTTCGAGATTAATAAGATAAAAATTACGACTGGATTAGTTTATAAAATAAACTTCTGTAAATACAAATCATTATTGATTATTAAAATATACAGCTCGTATAAAACTCTGTCCAATTCGTATAAACTTGGATTATTACTTCGTATATATTATATATCTTCATGGTATTATTCTCAGTTTCACAATGACAATATCTTAGCATTTAAAAAGCAAATAACAGGAAATGATCATATTCATAATATGGTGTGAAGGATTTTTGTTTTTATGAATATAATCATATATATAAACTATTTAATTAAAGATATTAATATATATATTAATCCTGGTTGTTTATAAAAAATAACAAAATATATAATATAAATGATTTCTTTTATAAAAACTGAAGAAGTTCCTTACTTAAAAAATAAATAAATTATTCATAATAAAATGAAATCTGGTGATAAACTTAATTTCGACTTGGATTTGAAAAAAATTTAAACAAAATTAAACTTGACTACTTATTATAATTCATTATTGGAACTCGATCGATCCATTAACTTGTTTGTACCAAGTAATAAGAAAGTATCACTGATGGCATCAACTCGATCGATTTGTTTCTGTCTTGACTGTATGTAAATAGTAATATGCTTTTGAAAGTTGAAGCTCGTTCGATAATAATAGCACAGAACCAAATAGAATATAATTAAATAGTAATATGCTTTTGCCTATTGATGATCCGTGCAATGTTTTCCACATTCCGATATCAATGAAGTCCAATGATACCATAGGTATATTATTAGCTATCATACAGAAAACTACGATGATAGATGAGATCAAGCGTGCATGGCTAAGAAAAGTTTGATCATGATGGCATTTCTAATTTGATTTTGATGATAGATTGTCTATGCATATATGATTGCGGCGGTGGCCACGTGTCAGTTAGATCAGTTGGCAGAAAAGAGGAAACATAAAGAAAAGCCCTCGGTTGATCTGATGAACTGCTTTTATTAGGTATCTGGTTTTTCAACTGTGATAGCGAGGTATCACCGAATTGCACTACTAATCCTCGTGTGTGATTCACGCAGCAAGAGACTGGACATATATACACGGCCTGTTGCTGTAGGATTCCACGTCATCGCCTATGTCATGCAGATCTGGTAAATAAAAGAAAGGCGTGCATGTGCCAGTGCTTTCCTCAATCAAGCGGCACTCTTATCATTCGTGGTGTGTTTAAAATGCGTTATCACACTGCTATAACTATCTTATATATATGTCACTATATATCAGACCTAACAAATTGGTTAAACGAGCTCGGATAAGTATCAGCTGTAAGTGTTTGATGAGAACTTAGCTAAAGAGAAAGGAACTCCCTCGCTTTCATAGTAGAGTAATATTATATACAACTTCGAAATATACAAATCTCATATAAGTCTTTTGTAAAAATATTGGTTACACTAATAAAGAATAATTTTTTTCTATTTTTTTATAAAAGCTTGCATGAAACTTGTGATCTATTCGAGTCTTGTGCAAATCATTTCTTTTCATAATAATAGTACAGTACACATTCTTCATTTTTCATTTTAACAATGGAGAGGAAGCCCTCATCTCTGTTCCTCTTCCAACTCCATCATATCCATATGTTTTCTTCTCTTTATTTCTGTTATTTCTCCTCTCTTCAAGCTCGGCTTAGGTCAAATTTATTACTTTTCGATGACCAAACACCTGCACACGACTCTGCCAAATTATTCCCCGGTCAACCGCCAAAAAGAGTGGAGTCCATTAATGTTAAAAAGTTAAATTTTTTATGTAGATTTCATATTTACTTACTTTTTTTACAAAAAATAAATGCGCGATACTTGCGTACTTTATGATTGCAAATATCATTTCTCTAGATATATATAATGTGTTATGAACTCAATAGCTAGAACTCACTCTTGAAAATTAGCTTACAAGGAAAGAGTACTTAGAGACTTATAAACTATTGACTAATCTCATATTTAATCGATGTAGAATCGTAACATAATGAGGTGTTTATCTTATAATTCTACTTGTGCTTATTTATCCCGGTCCGTTTCTTTAATGAATTCATGCTTGCTTCGGGGGGAAAAACTGACCCCACAAAGTTGAATCCCCAAAAGTGACGTAACTAAAAAGTCTTCAAGGTAATTAAGATCGTGTGACACAGAGAAAAAAACAAGTCTATAACTTTTAGTTCCCAATCCACGCACTGCATCCTATGTTCCCACTTTTCTCTGGTTTTCAAAAGCGTGCTAATTGAGATTTGATTCATCTATTCCATATTTCGGAAAGTAGAGTTTGAATTTGTGGAGTAATTTGACCGCAAAATTCCAACCTGAGGAAATAAAAAAATGTCTTGTTTGATTTTGATGATGTTGACTTTTACGCCACTTTGTGGATAAGATCTGGTATTGTCCAATTCTAAAGTAAAAGTCGCATTGAAGTACTGTAGTCATGTAAATACACCCACCAGATCTCGTCTGTCAACCCAGCGAACCTCGTTAATTATTTTTTACTTTTCATAGCAATTTTATACAGAAGAAAACCCAGAATATTGCATGTTGCCTTTCTAAGCATAATTATACGTATACTGATCTCTCATGCCATTTTTGTTTTCTTTCTTGTTTTTCAATTTATTCGGGACACAAATAAGAAGTCACGGCAATTGCACTTCGAACCAATTTCTCTCCATTCTTCTTTCTCTCCTCAAATTCAAGCACATGATCCCCACATTTGGTGCCGATCTGAGTGGGGTAGGCCGGAATTTCGGTTGATTCATAGCTCTCATTCCCACTGTTCAAGGTGCGTGGCCACCTCGCATAGTTGGGTAACTCTGGCTGGTATACATCAACAACCCTACCTAGTGCCTGGAGATGAGTTTGATTAATGTCCTTGAGCTAGTTTGGTCCACTTCCAATTTCAAGAATGGGCTGCGCTCTTTGGAGAATATTGGGTAGAGACAGGAGAAATTTTTCAACAAAGTGAAATGCATGTGCAAAAGTACTTGGGCTTAGTCCATTAATTCCTACTCAGTGCTCAACCAAAGATTTAAAAAGAGAACCCATGGCATAACTATGACCCAGCCCACCTTCTTACTATTCTTGAAAACCTTGACCAAATCCCTGTCCCAGACACTCTTGTCTTGAGCCACTTTCAGGGACTCTTCTATGGCAAATTGCACCCTTGGCGTTTCAAGTTTTGCACTAGAATGCATCATAAGTGCGTGTTCAAACACCGAAGTTATGGCCACTATCCTCCCATTCTTTCTATCCGCCATATTTGCTATATGTTTGAACTATACAAGCAATTTAGGCGACATCTCTTCGTGATGTATACCATCAAACTTAAATTAATTATTACGTTTAAAACTCATAAATCATATATACATGATATGCATGTATATACATACATATATATATATATATATATATTAATGATTGATTATAATTGAATGTTTTGTACAACATTTCTTATGTCCAAAATTATAATATAATACTACTTGGGTGTGATAGCCGACAGAAAACCTAAACAAAAATCGCGCATGTTTAAACTTAAGTATAAGAGAAAAGATAGAGAGAGAAAAATTTTGCTTTACATAAGATTTTCTTGAAATTAAAAAGTAATGAAAATAATATAATTAAACATATAGAATTTATTAGAGAGAGAGAGAGAGCCAGAGAATCCGCATGGCTACCACTTGGCTGTCATATGGCAGCCACTATAAGAAATTTTAGTTTTGGAGACGAAATTATTTAGGGATGAAATTTATTATTAGAGATGAAATTTCATCTGAAAAAATGGACGATTTTATAAAAACGTTTGAACGGCTAAAAATCTGTTCGAACCAGATCTTCTATCACGAATTAGGTCGTCTCAAAACATCAAAACCGTTTAAATAGTTCAAAATACGTTCGAATTAATGTTTGTTCGAATAATAATCTTGGCATGAAAGTAATTTATTTTGGCAAAGAAAGTTCAAATCCGTTCGAACAAAAATTGGTTCGTTTGAACGTGAAAGATTTTGGGGGGAAATTTGGCAGGAAGGTTGCAAGATCCTTCGAACACAACATTTATGCATTCAAACGGAACATTTTGTGGGAAATTAAATTAAAATTGGCAGGAATTTTTTTAAATCCTGTTCGAATGGAACATAAAATATTCACGAATTCATAAGTTAATTTTATGTAATTAATGTAAAAATATTTTAGTGATTTATTTTATGTTAAATAAGATTTTTAACATAAATATTAAGTGTTCTATATACATATACTTTTATATATATAGTAATAAAATTAGATATATAATAAAATTAAATATATATATTGTACGTTTGAATTGCCTATTATTACTGTTCGAACGGTTTAATTATGTGTTCGGATGGAAATTTACAGCGTTCAAACTTATGTAATATGTTGGCGCCATTGATAAGATGTGGCGGGATTAATTTGCGCCAAATTACAGCATTCGAACGTCTATAATTGACGTTTGAACTGGGTGAGTTGAATTGACCAAGACGGGAAAGGTTTCCCACTTCCCTGTTTTCGGGTTCGAACGGTTAATAAATTTCATCCGAACGAGAAAATAAGAAATAAGATGTCCAGAAGCACAAACGTGCTGGACATTTGTGAAAACTGGTCTTGAGATACATAGAGTGTGAGAAAGAGAGACCATGATTGTTGGGAGATAGAGAGACCATGATTGTTGGGAGATAGAGAGACCATGCTTGTGCTGGACATGAATTCTTTATTTCTCTTCAACTTGGTAAGTCTTTTTACTTTTATATTCTATTTTCATGGAATTTTTTATTAAAAAATTTAAATTTATGTTCTTTTAAACTCAAACTAATTCTTTTCTCTTCTGTTTTTGCACAAAAGATTAAAGTTAGAAGCATATATTTGTGTTTGGATGTGGGAATATGAAAATATATTTGTGTTTGTACAATGTTTGTGATATATGCATCTTATGAGTTTGTGTTTATCCCATGAATGTGTTTTCTGAGATTGTGTTTGTCTCTGTTTCGTGTCTGAAATATGGGTTGCAACCGTACGAACACAATGATTTCTAGTTCGAACGCATTATCATGTTCAAACAGATCTTAAAGTGTTCGAACGGGTGTACTCCTATGTTTTAATACTTAAACTCAAATTGAATAATTAAAAGATAATTTAATAAAAACTATAAGGTATAATTAAAAAATAAGTAAATTTAAATTATAATTAATACTTGAAAAATAAGAAACATATGAATTATCTCATAGTTAGTTAATTATTAAAACTTATAATTATTAAGAATTATTGATGATTTGGAATGTGATTTGGATTGTGATAGTTGTAGGAGTTGGTTTACTAGTTAGGAGCTAGATGGATTTTAGAGTTATTTTTATATGCAATTGAACCTTAGATTCGTTTGAGAGTTCTAGCCAAATATTCTCTTCAAGAATTTTTGGATACAACTCTTGAATTGTCCAAAGCAGACAGTTTGGGGTTCTATCATTTATATGGTGGATATATTCAGTTTAAACTCTCGTGTTTCATAGAATTGGGAGGATGCAAAACGAGAGTTGTACGAGGGGTGCACTTATCATAGCAAGTTGTCTTTCACGGTGAAGTTGCTCCATATTAAATCTATTTGTTGCATTTCTGCCAAAGCCATCAACATGTTGCTAGAATTATTGAAAGAGGCTCTCCCTCAAGATAAAGTAGTACCCTGCAATTTTTATGAAGCGAGGGCTAGGATTTGATTATAATATCATTCACACTTGTAAAAATGATTTGTGTTCTCTTCTTGCTGCAATATGCAAGATTTGATTCATGTCCTATGTGTCATGAGTCAAGATGGACATCCAAAAAACGTAATATAACCCAAAAAGTGTTAAGACATTTTCTGTGGATTCCTTGACTTTAAAGATTGTTTATGTCCCAGTTGACTGTGAAAGATATGTCTTGGCATCACACAAAAGGAGTCCAAAATGAAAACTTCCTCTTGCATCCTGCAGATTTGTTACAATGGAAGAAATTTGACGTCGACTATCCATGGTTTGTCGAAGAACCTCGCAATGTATGTCTTGGTTAAGCAACGGATGATTTTAATCCATTTGGCAACATAAGCACTTCTCATAGTACTTGGCCTGTCATATTAATGCCTTATAACTTGCCACCTTGGATGTGTATGAAGGATTCATTTTTTATGATGACTTCACAAATACTAGGGGCAAGGTCACCAGGGAATGAATTAGATGTATATCTACAAGCACTAATTGCAGAGTTAAAAGAGTTGTGGGATCAGGGTGTCAGTACATATGACGCATGCTGCAGTGATGTAGACAAAAAATAATTTTTCAGCGTATGGAAACTTGTGCGGGTGGAGCACAAAAGGTAAAATGGCTTGTCCTATTTGCAATAAAGGTACATAGTCTCAGTGGTTGACAAATGATAGGAAATTATGTTTAATGGGACACTGTCGATATTTACCACATAATAACAGATGACATTCAAATAGAATGATGTTTGATGGAAGGGTTAAACGTAGGTCATCACCGCCAGAGTTGTCTGGAAATGATATTATTGCGCAGTTGGGGATGTTTCAAAAAATAGATTTGGGAAAGATACAAGAGTTCGAAAGAGAAAACGGTAAGCAGTGGAGTTGAATTGAACAAAAAAAAAAATTTCGAATTGCCATACTTGTCTAGCTTGACATTGCGCCACAATCTAGATGATATACAAATTGAGAAAAATATATGTGAGAATATATTGGGCACTCTGATGTCAATAGAATAGAAGACAAAAGATATAGTTAACTCTCGTAAAGATTTAAAGGAGTTGGGGATAAGACCAGAGTTGCATTTACAAGGTAATGGGTTATCAGTATATATGTCCATCGGATGGTATACACTTTCAAATGATGAGACAAGGAAATTATGTGATTGGTTCATGACAATCAAATTACCCTATAGTTATGCTTCAAACATGTCTAGATGTGTTTGAATACATGATTGGAAGATAACTGGTCTTAAGAGTCACGACTGTCATGTATTTTTGCAGCGTCTATTGCCGGTTGGTGTGCGTGGAAAACTTACTCGAGATGTTTGTACAACTCTCACAGAATTAGGGAGATTTTTCAGGGACATTTGTAGTAGAATGCTGAAAGTTGATGCATTGTTAAAAATGAATGCTGACATTGCAATGATACTGTGCAAATTAGAGAGTTTGTACCCACTTTTATTCTTTGATGTAATGGTTCATTTGGCTGTACACCTACATTGTGATGTTTTAGTTGCTGGCCTAGTCCTGAAGGTTTGATTATAGAGTCATACATTGATAATAAGTAGCATACATTTTGTTCAATGTATTTTTGTGGGGTTGATACTAGATTTACGAGACCAGATCAAAATTATGAAGGTGGAAAAATGGGAGTCTGATCGGCATTTTTCGTATTTTCCTAGACTGTACGTCTCATAGGCGCACAAGGGGGTTATGACCTATGTGGGCAAGAGTTTGAAAAAGCTCAATAGCATATCTTGAATAATTGCGCAGAGATTGACCAATATTTAAGGTTAGTAATGATCCTCTAAATAAATAGTATCTAATTTAGGAAAACTGGCCATCCAATACAAAGGATGTTTGGTGCGTGTATATAGATTTCACACAGCTGACGAAGAACGATATAGGAAAACTTAAAATTGTGGGGTCGTAGTTGAAGGAAGCGATGGACATGATAACATTGACTTCTATGGAATTGTGGAAGATATCATAGCATTAAAGTACGTGGGAGATATATGGTATGGCTATTTAAATTTAATTGGTGGGATATCTCAAATCCTAGGTTGGGAGTGCGTAGTGATAAATATTTTGTAAGTATCAATACATCTCGCACATGGTATAAGGATGATTCTTTCATTCTCGATTGCCAAGCAAATCAAGTTTTTTATTTAGATGATCTGGAGTAAGGGAACTCATGGCGGGTAGTGGAGAAGTTTGCACCAAGAAATGTATATGATTACATTCCAAAGGCTGATGAACGACATGAAGAAGTTGATAGTTCAGCAAATAAAGAAACATATCAAGAAAATGAATCAGGCATCAATTTATTTTTTGATCTAAGCCAATATGACATGGTCTCATCGCGTAGAAAAGATGTTCAACCTGAAGTAATTGATGGTGAAATGTTTGAAGAAGATGAATCAACTGAAGTGCCTAGTGAGGATGAAGGCGATTGGTCAAGCAAAATTGATAGTGAATGAATTTCAAACATATATTTTTGTAAGTATTATTCTTATAAATATCCGTAATGTTTGTTGGAATAATAATTTGTAATAATTTCAAACAGATATGCCTCCCAAATACAAAGGAACACGTGTGCCATCTCCATCTATTACCGACTCCCTGTGCAATTCACCTACCATCAATAGCGGGCCAACATCACCAGATCTAGAATAAGATATTTTATTAAATTAAATCACATTTTATGCTCAATTTAAGTAATATATATCTATATAATAAAATAATTTAATTAAAATATATGTTTTAATTACTGTATATATAGCTCTTGTAAGCCAGTGCCAAGGTCAAGGTACTACGATGGGTGTTTGCATAGAACAAGTAAGGAAAGTGGGTAAAATTAAAGTTGATATTCCTGATTATCACACCGTTGGCTCCAGAGATTCAGCAGCGTGTTTTGTTTTTTATGTTGGTACGCTTACTTGCACGTATGCACTGATGACTACATATCCTCATAGTCTAAAGTTCTCTAAGATGTAAAAGACCACATAAAAAATCATTGCCTGGTAATAAGCTATATCCCAAGCAACTAAGTATATAACATGTTAACAGAAAATTACTTTGTATTTATAATTTTTAAAAGGATGAGTATGAACTTAATTTTGGCCGACCCGAGAATCGATTAATGGTTAAGGAACTGATGTCGAATGCATTTTAGAGGTACAAAGGTCGATGTCATGCACACTATAAGAAATTTAGTACTACAACAGAGGCGCGCCAAAATCCATTCCAAGCAATCCCACCAAACGAATGGGAGAAGGTTCGTGATATGTTTGAAGATCCTGATTATCAGGTAATTTCACTGCTATATTTTTTTAATAGTATATGATAGATATATTAAATATATAAACATAATTTTTTTAGCAATGAAGTACTGTGAACTAAGCAAATAGATCAAAATTAACGATACAACATCATGCGGGTTCTCGATCCTTTCATCTTTTTTCTAAAAAAATGGTACATTATTCTCCTCCCCGTTAAATGTTAACTTATAATACACTTTTCTGACTTAAAATCTAACATAGACTTTCCTTTTGCAGGAAGAAAAAAGTCTTGTTGACTATGATCTGACCCAATTATATGCTAAAACACATAAAAATCGTGATAGTATTTGGACTAGTCCTGAAGCAGAGGCAAATTATGTTAGTTTAAATTTTTTTAATTCCATTGTCTAGTAATATTTTTGTTACTGGCAAATTATGTAAGTTTAAATTTTTTTAATTCCATTGTCTAGTAATATTTTTGTTACTAACGCTAACTTTAATGTTTTTATTTTTGTAGGACAAGATGATATCTCTTAAGGAAACTGTTCATCTTATAAATCATCTGTCAATAATGCTCAGATCATTTCTCAAGTTCTTGGATCACATTCCAGATATTTGAGGGGCCTACGACGTTGTGTGAAGCCATCATCAATATCATCATCCTCTTCTTGAGCCAAATCGAATTACGACAAAACTAAGGAATTGGAGAAAACAACACTTGAGATAAAACAATTAAAGTCTAAGGAAAAATAGTTGCTGACCTGATTAGATAAAACAACGGATTTAAAAGCGAGATTAGAAGAGAACATGCAAAAGAGATTGGGGACGGAGGTACAAAAAGATGTGTTTGAACAATTGCAGTCAATGATGTCCCAAAACTCTATGCCACCACCACAATCTTAAAATTTATTTTTTCTTTAATTGTGTTTAGATTATGATGTTCCAAAATATTTGAACAATTGATGTTTGAATTACAATTTGTGTAATATTGATATGGTAATGTTGATTAAATTTGTTCTGTATAATTAATATCATTTAAACGGTAAAGAAATATTATTGGGAGCAGCCACTGTTGAGAGCAGCCTTTTTTGCACACACTATGTGGCATCTTCTAAACCATTCATCTCTTAAATTTGAAATTAGAGAGAGACGAGAGAGAGCTGATGAGAGAGAGATCGAGATGAGAGAGAGAGAGTGATGATGAGAGAGATAATCGAGGAGAGAGAGAGAGCTGAGGAGAGAGAGTCGATGAGAAAGAGAACCGATGAGGGATGAGAGAGAGTCGAGGAGATAGAAAGAGCTAATGAGAGAGAGAGTTGATGAGAGAGACGATGGAGAGAGAGAGAGATGAGAAGCTGGTTGGGTTTTGCACCAAAAACAAAAACAAAAGGATGGGAAGCAGCCACGTAGTGTGTGCAATGTGTGCACAGCTATAGTGGCTGCTCTCTAGCACTACTCAACGATAAATAACCAGTTCGAACGGTAAATTACTATTTATAAATCCATTCGAACAAAAAATGGACTCATTCAAACAAAAACTAACACATACAAACAACAACCAAGAAATACAGTCTGTATAGTCATTCGAACAATAAAATATTGATTCGAACAACGTTAATATTCAAAACTCTGTACGAAGGGAAAAATTTTTAAAAATAAACAGTCTGTTCGAACATACATAATTTATGTTTGAACACAAGTCATTTGAGGAATTTATTGGTTTGAACACTCCGTCTGTTCGAACAGGATCAAATATGATCATTTGTTCGAATGAACATTTCTTATAGTTCAAACGGTAAGTGTCGGTGAACCGACTGATATTATGCCATTTGAACATATTTTTTAGATAAAAAGTTTTCGTCTCAAAAAAACTTACCTGTTCGAACAGTTTCAATTGGTTCTGCCCAATTTCGTCTTTAAAAATGATTTTTGTCTCTAAAAACCTTTTGAGACGGTCTTTCAGAGATAAAATACAGATAAAGAATTTCATCTCTAAAAACCTTTTAGGACAAAATTAGGATTTTTTGAGACAAAAGTTTTTGTCTAAAAAAACCCAATCTTTTGTAGTGAGCCATCAAGCAAGATTATTGCTGCCTGCTAAACATGATATGCTGATCCCACTAATTAGGGATATGTGTCAGCCGACCATGAACATATATAAAGTCCTAAATCGTTTTTTATGACGTTTTGACTCCTAGCTCTCTCTCACTTCACCTTCATCTTCTTCCCCTTCGGTAGCTAAATCCCTACTCTCAACTTTCCTCTTGGCCAAAGCGTCTATTCAAGCATCCAAAACTCAATTTACAATACTCTCTCCAAGTGAAGGTCATAGGAGCTTCCGTTTTGCAGAATCAAGTTTTCTTACTTTAGATGATAACAAAATCAAGTGGAAAGTGCAATTAAGGTTTCATGTTGAGCATGTATTTAGGGTTTGAGTTATTCTATTTTTAGGTTGATGTGTAAAATATATCATCCTCATAACTAACATGGTAATATTTGATTTATAAGATTCAAATTTTAAAATTTCTCTCCCAAGTTAAGTTATTCTATATAAACACTTTACTAGAAGTGTTATCCAGCTATATAAACATTTTACCAAAATTCTTATCCAGCTTATAATTAAATAGGATTTTCCTCAGGGTTTAGTTATGTATAATGTGTATAATGTATAATGTGTTAAAGTTATGCCATATTTTGAGAGTTAATTGTGATATATAAACATAGTTTTGTGTTATTTGAATTGGGATTGTAAAAAGATAACAAATATTATAGATATAAAGTTTCCGGTTGTGATGGTTCGTACAGTAAACTATGTTTAAGTTCCATAAATGAGTGATATAAGTGATAAAGTGATAATTTAGAACATTTGGAGATTGACTAGGAAAAATTATTTAAGAGATGAAGCCTTTTGTACAATTAAATTAGGTTCAAGAGCATGTTAGTTAACCTAAATAGAGTCAAGTAGAAATCAGAAGATACAAGAAGTTGAAAAAAAGTATGAATTTTTGTAAAAGAGGGATTAGGTTTATACTATGGTGAGTTAGAGTTTGTGAGTTTATGTCACACTAAAGCGAAAATTTTGAAGTAAGGACATTTGTTGTTTGGCCGTGACATAAGTCAGACATTATGCGTGATGTTGAATAGGATTAAAAACGAATAAACATGATTTAAAGGTTGTACCGTGAAAAGGTTTAAAGAAATTATGAAATATGGAAAATTTGAGCATACATATAGGAGCCAGCGCAGCCACTACGTATAAAAATTATAATTTGTTATAGGTATAAAAATAGGACGTTAAGGTGTTAAGTGAAAATAAACAACTGAGGGCTTGTATCATTTGACTACTCAAAGGATTTTGATACATAAAATTACCATTAATTGTCATAAGTTTATCCTCCTATGTTCTTGCCCATTTACAATTTGACTCGTGTGCGTATATATATATATATATATATATATATATATATATATATATATTTGGATTGACCTCATGCAGTAATTGACACATGTCATAATTGATGTGTGTCATCTCGTGAGCCCGGCATGTTCCAAACTATTTTTTCTTATTTTCAAAACTCAAAAACTAAAAAGTTAGTAATTTTTTTTAATCAAAATAAGAAAAGAAAAAAAAATGGGGGTTTGTGGGAGGGGATCCCCTCTCCACTAGTGGCCGGCAAACTCGGGCTGCCACGTGGTGGCTTGATTCGGCCATGCAGGTAGTGGTCGAGCTTAGGCCACATTTGGCCACCTCATGGCGGCCAAAGTATGGCAACCACATGTGTGGCCAGATTCAGCAACACTAGTGGTCTAGCCATCGTGTGGGTGGCTGCCGATGGGGAGGGGAGGTCTCCCCTCCCACAAACTCCCAATTTTCATATTTTCTACTTTTTTTTTCTTTTTTGATTTTTTTTCATTTTGAATTTCGAAAATAAGAAAAAATAGTTTGACATGTGTTGGGCTCACAGGAAGACACATGTCATCCGTTAATTGAGATGGACCCAAAATGTGATGGATGGATCCGATCTAAATTTTTAATACCACAAGGGGTTAATCCTAAATAAGAGTAGATGAGGCTAATCACAAATAGGTCAAAGTACAAGGGTATGACCAAATTTTCGTTAATTGAAAATAGGCCAAACTTATTGTAGGAATCAAAAGAAGTCAAAAGCAAGGAAAATTGCAAAAAAGGGGGTCAAGATGCAATTTTTATAAATTTAGCAGCTAAGTTTCAAATAACAAAGTTTAGAAATAAAAATCATGAGTTTATGCCATATGCTAACTCTTAATCGAAAGCTTCGTAGAAAAAGAGGCTAAATTTAACACTAAGAATGTTAAGGTTTTTTGTATGCTGTTCACTCGAGTATTAATGAGCTTTGATGATTGTATTATTTGTGAACAGTATTAATGAGCTTTGATGAACGTATTATTTTGTTGTCTGTTATATACTTTAAATATTTCTCCCACAAATTATGAAAGAGCCCCTTGTGTTGTGACTGTTTCGAGGTGGTCAACCTCCAAGAACCAAGAATTAGGGAGAGAAAGTAGAGAGAGAATCAAGAAGAACAGAGAGACTTAGAGGGAAATGAGTAATCAATCCAGAGCTGGCCTCTGTCCCAACTCACAGTGCTTCTTTATATGTGATTTATCAAAAGGCAACATATCAATGTTTACAACAAAATAACCCTCTACTACATAACGACATCATTCCTCATAACACCCACTAACTCAAATGACATCGTATCCCATTACATCCTACTAACTATTACAATAACAATTGAAAACAACTACGTATCAGACAATTCCTAACTAACAAAACTGCCACGTCTTCATTCTTCTTTCCATTTCAGCTCCTCCGTGATTCATGACATACTCCTCCCCATAAGAGCACCTTGCCCACAATGTGAGAAAACTTCTCCCTTAACTGCCAATATAATTCCCACGTAGCATCTTCAACTTTTGCTCCTTGCCATTGCACTAACACTTCCACCACTACTCTATTATTAACCCTCTTACTCCTGCACTGTAAAATTGTTATAGGGTTAGGTGACAACTCTCCTTGCAAATTGTAACAGCCTGCTAGAAATTCATTAGTGAAATTTCTATTAACTTTAGGAACCTGGTGAAAACCCCATAAGTTTTTACAAATCAACCAATCGCACAGGTTTTAGTCTGTCAACAGAGTCAGTGTTATCACTCACAATGGTGCTAGAAATATGAGTTTAATTATTTGAGGTAGTTAGAATTGTCAAAATGTGAACTGGTCTACACAATTTGACTCAGTTGTTTATTTATGATTTTATGGTGCAATAACTTATTTTCATAATTTCGGCTGAAACTCCTGTTCGAAATTATGAAATTATTTCTAGGGGCACTTAGGGTTGAATTTTAATAAATGATTTTCACTATCGGTTAATATTAATATTTTGGAATTTTCAGTACTAAGTTTATTATGTATTTTTTTGGGAGTAAATAGTAACAAGCGCACCAATGCAGTGTTTTCAAAATCACAGTGTGAAATGTCCAAATTAGATTATAGAAGTGTTATTTGGACACTTGGAAAAATCTTAGCCGCACATAATGAATAGTATTAGACACTTGGCACAAAGAGGAACCATTAGATAGATTTGTGAAGGAAATCGAGGTGTTAGATCATGCCACCTAAGCAATGCTTTGTTTCATCTGATCAATCAAATTGTGCCAGACCAAAGAGGGTTTCAATCCTAGCGAAACCCTAAATGTCTGGAATCCAATTGAAACTCCAAACGTTTGGTTGAAATCGAAACCCTAAACAGCTTCCCCAAACCATAAAGTTGGCCTCCAAACTCTTTTTAATCTGATTTCTAGTATTGTATTTAATCCCTTGATTAAATCACTTCTACATGCTATTAATTAATCAAATCCTTGTTATCACATCATCATCCAACCTATTAAATCTTGAAAAGTTGATTGGGTTAAGAAAAATTGATTTTGGACTTGATAGCATCTCAAACCCTAATCAAACCCCTTTAAACCCTAAATTGAAGCCCACTTGGTTGAGACCCATCAAGGCCCACGAATTTGGCCACCTTGACAAAGCTTCTTGAAGAAGTTTCCTCCCCCACATGACAGACCATCTATTGCCATTGGCTGCACCCAATAGTGCCTTGATGTAAAGGAGAAATCCATCCCATCAACCTCCATATCTCACAGCTGCTGCAGGCAGTCTTTGCCCCTCACTATTCTCCACTTTATGTCATATATCCACCTCCTATCATGTGTTATTTTGTGATTTTGGTGACTTTTGTTTGATCATTTAAAGTATGGTTGATCTTAAGATGATGTTACGAATATGTTAGAAGTAAAATTTGATTTTTTGAAATTCTTAGAGATGTTTTGAATAAGATCAAAACTTGTGATTCAAAGGTTTGTTTTTAGTTAAAAAGTTTAGATCTTTTTACTAAAAAGTTTTGGGTTGATGATTAGTAAGTTCTTGTTAGATGTTTTAATTATGATTTTAAACTTAGGATATGAAGATCTTTGTTGCAAAAATTTGGTTTGATCATGAGTTTTGAAATTAGAAAAAATGCAACAAAAATCAAGGGGAAAAATCCTAGGGATGTTTTGGCCATAGTGTGTTTTCCATAGTTGTGATTTGTTTTAAATTTTTCTGAGTTGATATTTGAGTTGATGACAAAATTTACATGAGGAATGTAAATTTTAAAAATTTTTGGAGTTAGGATGTGAAATCCTTAAGTTAGGGATGAAATGATAATTTTTTCACATGTAGAGGAAACAATGGTAATTTTACTTTAAGTTATCTCTTTTCACATTTCTAATTGTTAGTAATTAAATTTCTAACTTTTAGAACACCCTCTTATAGTTCCTCGTGTTGCATACTTTATTCTCGTAGAACGCGACTATCGAGGTAAGTTAGCTCTTAACTTACTATCAGTTTACTGTGTATGTGTGATGGGTAAGGGAACTACAATTTATGTTCATATGTTGTTATATATGTCATGCCATGCCATGTCATCATATGTTTATCTATTACATGAATTATTCTATCACGAAATACTTATCTGTTACATAATATAATTTATCTCATGTTACTATTTGTTGCAAGTATGTCACATTACGTATGACATCTGTTATATGTATGTCATGTTACGTAATATTCACTGTCATATGTTATGTCTTGTTACAAAATATTGTCTGCTACATGTGATTTCATGTTACGAAATATTGTCTGTTACATGTATGTCATGTTATGAAATGTTATCTGTTACATTTATGTCTCAAAGTATGTCATGTCTGTCATCTTACATTCATGTGATGTTACGCTACATCATGACTTCTGTCTTTCCGTATTCACGTCATACCGTCTCGAATACTATTAGTGTATCTCGAGAGCAGTCTTGTTAAGTTATTCATGTCAATCATGACCCTATACACTAGAATGGTGTAATATCTTAGTGGAACTCCTTTGTTCACCCTGGAGCGTCTAAATAGGTGTGAAATTTTATGGGTTGATGAAATACAATCAACAAGTTGCGAATGAGGCCTAACTAGCTGGTCATAGGAGCGTGCCATGTTAGAATATTTTAAATATGGGCTTCATTTGATTGCACATTTTATAAAACGGGTTAGACATATATATATAGCTCACAATGATATTTTGTTTTAACCCACTAAGTTGAGTGATCATTTGGGGTTTGTTGCACCTTAGTAATATAGGATTATATCTTATTTATATTGTGGTATAATTACGTATGTAGGCCTGGAAAACCAAGGGTCTTGATTATGGAATTTGTATAGACCCATATTAATTTGAGTCCTTAATGGGTGGACTCCATTAGTTTTCTTTTATAAGAGGCTAGGTCCCTCCTCCTCTCCATATGTCCATTGGCTTGCCCCATTGATAGCTGATATTTTGTGAGGAGCAAGGAGGAGAAAATTTGTCTGTATGCATTCTGGAAACATGGCTTCCGCAGGTATATTTTCACCATTTTCGTTTTCAATATTGCTATTTTAGATTCTGATTTTTAGCATGTATTTTCGTGTATTTTTTACATTTGGTATCAGAGACACCATGCTAGGATTAGAATCTCTGGTTAAGAATGCGATGATGCATTTTTGTTGTTCTGTTTTCGGTTTTATTTTATTTATGCAAATCGATCGCTCAAAATGAAATGTGTAGGATTTATTTGCTGTAAATCTTCAATCCGGTTGGGTTTCTATTTTCTCTTAATTGTTTCCGCAACTTTACTGTTATGGTTTCACCATTTACATTTTTGTTTTAATTTTCGGAACCATTTTTGGGCAAGAAAATCGTATTACACAATCGATCGTATTACACAATCGATTGATCAAACTCATATCAAGATCGGTTTTTGGAATGATATTTACTTGTTTTAGATGTGTTTAATCGATAATGTGTTTCAGTTTTGAGTTTTTACAAAACTAGGGTTAATACCCATTTCGAAATTTGATTAATCTTCCTTAAATATTGATACCCATTGTTTTAAAACACCATATATGTGTTTTTCGGGCACTATATATTGTTTCCCCTAAATTAATTTTAGTTTTTGATCCAAGAATTGCAAGAAATTGAGAAAAATCCGTTTAAAACCCGTAGACCTGGTTTTCAGACCCGCGACCCGTTTGCTGACCCGGCTGGAGGTTGAAGATGAATTCACCTCCAGCCAGAATGTTGCCCACGCGCAGCAGGTGGCGCGTGCGGCACAGTAAAAAGTGTTTTTTCTGGTTTTCTTTTTCCAGTATTTATGTACTCGCCCTATTAAAGTTATATATATTTTTTGAAAAATTTTTGTAACATCATAAGACACTGTTTTATATTTTTGAATGTTATTTACACATTTTTCTGTGGGCTATAGTGTACTGAATATTATAATATTTTTTGTGGTGAATAGTCAGTACCTTATATGATCTGTGCATATGTGTACTCTCTCTCTCAACATGTTTTGGATGCATGTTAATTTTGTGACTTGTTATAAGTATTTTGTATATATATGCATTCCAAATTCATATTTAATTTTAGACATATTTGTTGTCTTATATGTTTGATCTATTCACACTGTTTTAGTATTACAATCACATTTGAATTCTAATTGTGATTGTATCAAGTTGATGATTATCATTATCATTTTGTGATTGTAATTTATGGGCATTTAGATTATCCTTATTATTCCTTTAAATAAAATTTTTGAAATATTTGTGGGTGGTAGCCGCCAAAGTGGCACACTCATTGATATTTAAAAAGGGATATCTTTGTTTTCTAATTTATTGCACATAATATCTTGCCCAAAGGTGTTATTGTGTGTGACATTTTAGAAAATTGTGTGAATTAATTAATGAGATTACATTAGTCTAGAAATTTCCTTCTGCCTAAAGGTGATGGTATTTTGAAACTGATGTGATTTTATTAATTAGTTTTGTGATATGTTTTAAGAGTACCTTATAGCATGTTGTTTAGTTAGCCCAAAGGTGACTTTACAATGATGCATCAAGGCTCTTACTGTAATGAAGCTCATATGGTTCCGAGCTTAATTATGTATTGTCTAATTAATAGCTCATATTAATTAGAAAGATTTGATATCATCTATTGACTGCATGCTATCTGTTTGGATGATAATTAAATAAAATGTACTATTTCATGTTTCTACAGTTTTGAGTGCCTCCTCTATTTCAAGTCAATTATCTGCTATTGAAACTTTGACTGGGAATAATTATGTGAGATGGAAACGAGACGTAGAAATTGCTCTTGGTCTTTTGGGATTGGATTTTGTTCCTAGAAGACCAACCTTCAAAACCTACTGATAAGAGCACTGCCGAATATGTGGCTGAATATCAAGAGTGGGATAGGGCAAACAGACTTTGTCTAAAGATTATCAAGCGTTCTATATCAGATTCCATTATGGGAGCTATTCCAGACAGTGATAATGCTAAGCAATTTTTGGGTGCCATAGGACAAAGGTTTGTTGAATCCGATAAAGCTGAAACTGGAGACCTGATGGATAGACTGATGAGTATGAAATATGATGGTTCTAGTGGAGTTAGGGAGTATATTATGAAAATGATACATATATCCTCTAAGCTAGAAGCCCTCAAAATTCCCATTGCTGAGCCTTTTCTGGTTTATCATGTTCTTAATAGTCTTCCTAGCCAGTTTAATCAGCTAAAGGTAGCTTACAATGCCCAGCGAGATAAATGGGATTTAAATGATTTGATAGTAGTATGTGCCCAAGAAGAGTGTAGGATGCGTCGTGAGACCGTTGAAACTGTGCAATTAGCTTTTCAACCTCAACAGAACAAGGGGTCTTTTCATAATCATAAGTCTAAGTTCCACAAGGGAAATAAGTCACACCGAAATCAGCACAGTAAAAGGTTTGAAAGTCAGACTTCTGGTGGTCCTAAAGAAACTGTGAAGAAAAATGATCAGTGCAAGTTTTGTAAGAAGAAGGGTCATTGGCAAAAGGATTGTTTTAAGTTTAAAGTTTGGTTGGAGAAGAAGAAGAAGAACTCGACAGGTACCCCATTGGTCTTAGTTTGTTTTGAGTCTTCTTTAGTAGATGTGCCTTTAAATTCTTGGTGGATAGACTCAGGTGCAAGTATTCATATTGCGAATTCCTTGCAGGGGTTCGTAAGCAAACGGAGGCCAAGTGAGAATGAAGTAAGCTTATGCGTTGGGAATGGAGTTCAAGTGAAGGTCGAGTTTATAGGAGTAGTAAAGTTATCTTTGGAGTCTGGTTTTTCTCTTGTTTTGGATAACACAGTTTTTGTACCGTCAATGAGACGGAATTTGATTTCTATATCAAAACTTGATGAATCTGGTTTTTCTTTTAAGTTTGGCAATGGAAAAGTTGAATTGTTCTATGATTCCCGTTTGGTTGGAAATGGTCTTTTGTGTGATGGTTTATATAGAATGACTTTGGCTTCTTTTGGTGAAGTCTCTTGTGTTACCAATGTAGCGAAGAAAAGGTCTTTAATCCGTGAATCATCTTCTATGTTGTGGCATAAGAGATTAGGACATATTTCAAAGGAAAGAATGGAGAGATTGGTAAAAGTTGAAATACTTCCTTCTCTTGATTTTTCAGATTTTAACACATGTGTGGACTGTATAAGAGGAAAGCTGACTAAATCCACAAGAAAGGGTTCTACTAGGAGTGACGGTATTTTGGAATTAATACATACCGACATTAGTGGACCTTTATCTTCTACCATATGTGGGAATAAGTACTTCATAACTTTCATTGATGATTTCTCACGCTATGGATATGTTTACCTGATTAATGATAAATCTCTAGCTCTTGAAAAATTTAAGATATTCAAAATGGAAGTAGAAAATCAATGTGGGAAAAGTATTAAAGTTGTAAGATCTGACCGAGGCGGCGAGTATTATGGGAAGTATGATGAGTCTGGTCAAAACATGGGCGATTTTGCAAAATTTTTACAAGGGTGTGGAATAGTGCCTCAATACACCATGCCAGGAACACCCGAGCAGAATGGTGTCTCTGAAAGACGAAATCGGACTCTAAAGGACATGGTTAGGAGTATGATGAGCAGAACAAATTTGCCAGAATATCTATGGGGTGAAGCTTTGAAAACTGCTATGTACATTTTAAACAGGGTTCCCAGTAAAGCTGTTTCAAAAACTCCTTTTGAATTGTGGACAGGCCGTAAGCCAAGTTTGGCTCATTTCAGAGTTTGGGGATGTCCAGCTGAGGTTAGGATTTATAATCCTCTTGAAAAGAAACTAGACCCAAAATCTACTCCTGGTTATTTTATTGGATACCCAGATAGATCAAAAGGATATAAGTTCTATTGTCCTAATCGTGGCACCAGAATTGTTGAGTCCATTACTGCAAAATTTCTGGAAAATGATGTTGGTGTCAGTGGGAGTTCTGTATTGAAGGAGTTATTTGCTGATCCTAATCCAGTTGTTGTTCCAGTTCCTGTTATACAGGAAAGAGCTGTTTCTCCGCCAATTGAGATTGTTAGTGAAGAACCTGAACAACAAGAAGAAATTCCAACAATGGTAGAGTCAGTTTCTGAGCCACAAGTCAGAAGATCTCAAAGAGAAAGAAGGTCAGCATTGCCTAATGTTTACATTGTCTATTTGTTAGAAAGTGATTTTAATATTGGGCATGTAGTTGATCCTGTTACTTTTAAGCAAGCCTTGACATGTTCTGAGTCAGATAAGTGGTTAAGTGCTATGGAAGATGAAATGAATTCTATGGAAAAGAATAGAGTCTGGGAACTTGTTGAACTTCCTCCAGATGCTAAAGCTATTGACAACAAATGGATTTTCAAAAGTAAATTAGACTCGAAAGGGAATGTTGAACGAAAGAAGGCAAGATTAGTTGCGAAAGGGTTCACTCAGCGGGAAGGCATTGACTATAATGAAACTTTTTCACCAGTTTCGTCTAAAGATTCTTTTAGAATTATCCTGGCACTCGTGACGCACTATGATTTGGAGCTTCATCAGATGGATGTAAAGACAGCTTTTTTGAATGGAGCTCTTTATGAAGAAGTTTATATGAGACAACCTGAAGGTTTTGTTGAGAAGGGAAAAGAAAACTTGGTTTGTAAGTTAAATAAATCCTTATATGGCCTGAAGCAAGCGTCTCGACAGTGGTATTTGAAGTTTGATGAGGTTGTAACTTCGCTTGGTTTTGTTGAAAATGCAGTGGACCAGTGTATATATCGCAAGACCAGTGGGAGAAACTTTATTTTTCTTATTCTGTACGTAGATGACATTTTGCTTGCCAGCAGTGACTTGGGACTACTTCATGAAACAAAGAAAATGTTATCTGCTAATTTTGAGATGAAAGATCTGGGAGAAGCTTCTTTTGTGCTTGGCATTGAAATATGTCGTGATAGAGCTCGTGGTTTGTTGGGGCTTTCTCAGAAGGCTTATATACGGCGTGTACTGCAAAGATTTGAAATGCATAACTGTGCACCTGGTGATGTACCAATCATAAAAGGAGATAAGTTCAACAAAACTCAATGTCCCAAGAATGAACTTGAAAGGGAATCTGTAAAGAACATACCATATGCTAGTGCTGTGGGGAGTTTGATGTATGCTCAAGTTTGCACTAGACCAGATATTGCCTATGCAGTTAGTGTTCTTAGCAGGTTTCAGTCGAATCCAGGGCAAGAGGGAAAGCAGCTAAGAAAGTTATGAGATACTTGAAGAAAACTGAAGGTTACATGCTCACATTCCAGCGTTCAAATCACCTTGAGGTGGTAGGCTACTCAGATTCTGATTTTGCTGGATGTCAAGATGATTTGAAATCGACCTCAGGTTATGTTTTTATGCTAGCTGGGGGTGCTATTTCTTGGAAGAGTGTTAAGCAAACTCTGGTGGCATCTTCTACTATGCAAGCTGAATTTGTGGCGTGTTATGGAGCTACCGTCCAAGCTGTTTGGTTAAGAAACTTTATTTCTGAATTGAAAGTTGTTGATTCTATCTCAAGGCCAATTACTATTTATTGTGATAATAGTGCAGCGGTATTCTTTTCAAAGAATAATAAAAGTTCTAGTGGATCCAAGCACATTGACATCAAGTATTTGGTGGTCAGAGATAGAGTTAAAGAAGGGCAGACAAAGATAGAGCATGTTAATACAGAGGCGATGATTGCAGATCCTTTGACTAAGGGACTCGCTCCTAAAGTTTTTAAAACACATGTTACTAATATGGGTATTGTGGAAACTTTTGATGTTTTTGGTTAGTGGGAGTTACTTATGTAAAAAGAACTACGTTTTGGCTTGATCCCTTTACAGGGTACGTAGGTAACCCATTTGTTTTAGGGTGCAGCCCCTTTCCAATAATAATAAATCTCCCCTATTCATACACTAAGTTTTTGAGCATGCATTTGGCTTATGTCTTTTATTATAATATCATTATGATCTCGAGATATATGGGCAAAAGACATAAGATGAGTCTCTTTTAGAGACATGGCTTCATTTTGAAGCATTATGAGGACTGATATGAATTAGCACAGCTTTTGATCACATTGATGCTAAGTTCATACTACATACTACCACATTGGTCGGAGGATGGGGATCCATGTCGATAAGGATATTAGCATTTGTAGCTGTGGAGTGGTCTTACATCGTTTAAGTGGTGTAACGATTTCCATGTTCGATGTTGATATTCTTATTGGACCGAATCGTGTTTTCTAAGGTGCTATCATTTGAGCTATGTATTTGTGTGGCCACCTTTGTAGTCTAACCCGAGAGTCATTTTTATTTTTATTTTTATTTTTTTTTTAAAAACAAGTTTTATTTTATAGCAATCAATGTTTGCCCAAGTGGGAGAATGTTAGAATATTTTAAATATGGGCTTCATTTGATTGCACATTTTATAAAACGGGTTAGACATATATATATAGCTCACAATGATATTTTGTTTTAACCCACTAAGTTGAGTGATCATTTGGGGTTTGTTGCACCTTAGTAATATAGGATTATATCTTATTTATATTGTGGTATAATTACGTATGTAGGCCTGGAAAACCAAGGGTCTTGATTATGGAATTTGTATAGACCCATATTAATTTGAGTCCTTAATGGGTGGACTCCATTAGTTTTCTTTTATAAGAGGCTAGGTCCCTCCTCCTCTCCATATGTCCATTGGCTTGCCCCATTGATAGCTGATATTTTGTGAGGAGCAAGGAGGAGAAGATCTGTCTATATGCATTCTGGAAACATGGCTTCCGCAGGTATATTTTCACCATTTTCGTTTTCAATATTGCTATTTTAGATTCTGATTTCTAGCATGTATTTTCGTGTATTTTTTACATGCCAGGCACTAACGCCAATGGAGACACACTTTATTTTATGTGTGTCCACAATAAGTGTGGCACAAACAACTCATGGGGCCATAACAACTGTGGAGCATGAAGTATGGGGCCACAATAATTGTGGAGCATATATTACGTGAGACACAACAATTGTGACACATAAAATACATGGAGCCACAACAACTGTGGAGTACGTATTAACGCACTCACAGTTAGTATAGATACCTGTGTTGTGATGCGATAATCGGCAGGGACACACGGCTCAAAGGGACTCGCGTAGCACCCATATGGTCACTTTTTATTAATTAAGTCTATTGAATAAGATTATAAGTTCAAGTCATATTTTACGTTATGTTATGTTCATGTTATGTATGCTCACGTTCACGCTATGTTTTAAGTCCATATCATGTTTCAAGTTCATGTTCATGTTAGGTTATGTTCAGATTCATGTTCAGATTCATGTTATGTTATGCTCTGGTTCATGTCATGTTTAAGTTCATGTTCAAATTATGTATGTTCACATTCATGCAATGTTTCAAGTCCATGTTATGTTCTAAGTTCACGTTTATACTATGTTGCTAGTCCATGTCATGTTTTAAGTTCACGTACATGTCATGT
The DNA here is from genome assembly GCF_001411555.2 of Juglans regia. Classification (NCBI taxonomy): domain Eukaryota; kingdom Viridiplantae; phylum Streptophyta; class Magnoliopsida; order Fagales; family Juglandaceae; genus Juglans; species Juglans regia. Next base: position 26,107,308 of record NC_049903.1, read on the forward strand.
TACGTCAAGCTAAGTTTCAGTTTCAGTTCAAGTTATGTCAATTCTGTTATGCTATATGTCAAATTATGCTATACTTACTTACGACTTTGATTATGCATTCATGCTTTTACCGTCATGCATGTATCATTAACCTGTGTGAAAGTTTCCTGTTAACTTGCTGGGATTTGTAATCAAATCTCACCGTGGTAGTCCCAACTACCATTCCTCCCGAATGGTAGGTGATGTGTCAGGATCAGAGCAAGGAGCAAACACTGGCAAATTGGAGGAGGTTGACTAGACGTGGTAGATGCAACACAGAGCTTGCAGCCTCCATAGTTAGGTCTTTGGATAGTATTTCGACATCGTTAGTGGAATTACGCGAGTTACTCAACGAACTAGCCCAATAGTGTGTTTTGACAATGTAATTATGGAGCCAGGTTTTCGTTGTTTTGAGATTATAGTCTTCTGAGACCCGTGTTGTAATCGTGGATGTTTATTTCGTTAAGTATGCATGGGTTATGTTTTAACTATTTGGGATATTAGAAGTTTGGTGCATAGTATTGCACAAGAAAAAAATTATCCGCTGCGAATATTGCATACTGTTAGATGCATGTTAAGAATATTGCATCTTATATGTCATGAACAGGGGCAGGTAACCTTGTGTTGCATGTCTCGACTCTTCGGATGTCCGTTCGATCCCAAGCGGAATCTGAGGGCTTCACACAAATCAACTGGAGGTAATGTAGAGAGAGGTGAAATATTTTGCCCCGACTTCCTCTTTAAACCCGACACATGAAATACAGGATGGATTGAAATGTGCTGAGGCAAAGCAAGCCTATAAGCAACTTGTCCAGCCTTATGAGTAATCTGAAATGGCCCAAAAAACCTGGGAGAGAGTTTGAGATTACACCTAGTTATCAAGGAATGTTGCCTGTAAGGCTGAAGCCTTAGATATACCCAATCACCCACTACAAATTCCCTCTCAATTCTACCTTTATCAAACTGAAGCTTCATTCTTTCTTGAGCAGCTACCAAATTCTATTTGAGGATAGTCAAGATCTGATCCCTTGACTTCAACAAGTCATCCACTACTTGATTAGCTGTCAAACCTGGAATATATTGCTGTAACTTTGTTGGAGGTCTACCACACACTACCTCATATGGGGTCGACTTGGTTGAGGCATGAAATGTGGTATTATACCACCAGTCAGCCAATGTTAACCAATCATACCACTTCTTCGGTTTATCACCTATAAAACTCCTCAGAGAATGCTCCACACACTTATCAACAGCTTTACTATGCCCATCACTTTGGGGATGATAAACAGATGAATAAGAGAGATTAACCCCTTGCAACTTAAAGAGTTCCTTTCAAAAGGAACTTGTGAAGGTGGAGCCCCTATAAAAAACTATGGTTTCAGGCATTCCATGTAACTTGAATACGTTGTCAAAGAATAGAGAAGCTACATTTGCAATTGTAAATGGATGCTTCAATGCCATAAAATGGGAGTATTTTGACAGCCAATCTACAACCACAATAATACATGAATACGCCCTTGAAATAGGCAACCCCTCTACATAGTCCATGGACAAGTTAGTCCAAATCTGCTGAGGCACAGGCAAGGGTTGTAATAAACTTGCAGGATGAACATTCTCCACCTGGTTTCTCTCACAAATATCACATTTCTTGATATACTGCTTCACTTCTTTCTTCAACTTTGGCTTGTAAAAATCACCCCTGGCACTCAGTAGTGACTTCTAAAAGTCTGAGTGACCTGCTGTGTGACTGGCATGAACAAAATGCAAAATCTTATGTTTCAAGTCAGGACAATCTGGCACATATATTCTTCCTTTTTTAAATAAAAGGCCATGCTTCAAAGTGAAAGAAGTGGAAGGTAATCCACTTTGTAACAGTCTTAGCTGCTGTTGTGCCAACTAATCAACAACATAAACTTGTTTCAATTCCTCCAACCAGATTGGAGTAGGGAAAGAAATAGCATTAAGCATACTAGAATCATCTGAGACCTCCGCACTAGACACTGACAATGCATCAACCACCTTATTCTCAACCCCTTTCTTATACTCAATCAAAAACTCATACCCCAATAACTTCAAAATCCACTTTTGTTGAGCTATTGTTCTAACCTTTTGTTCCAACAGATATTTCAAGCTATGATGATCTGTTTTAATAACAAAAGCATTACTAAGCAAGTATGGCCTCCACTTCTTAACAGCTATTACCAAAGCCAATAATTTGTTTTCATAAGTTGACAATAACAAATTTTTTTCCTTTAAGAGCATGACTAAAAAAAGCAATTGATTTCTAGTCCTTCATCAAAATTGCACCCACACCACATCACAAGCATCACATTCAATGAAGAATTGCTTGGTAAAATCTAGTAAGGATACAATTGGAGGACTAGTCACAACCTGCTTGAACTGCTCAAATGCCTTTGTTGCTTCCATAGACCACTTAAATGCATCTTTCTTCAATAATGTTGTCGAAGGAGCTGCTACTTGACCATAACTCTTAATAAACTTCCTACAATATCTTGTCAACCCCAAAAAGCCTATCAAAGATTTGAAATTGTTAGGAATTGGCCAGCTACTCATAGACTCAAGCTTCTTGGGATTAGCTATTGCTCCATCTTTAGAAATCATATGTCCTGAATATTCAATTTCTGTGCAAGCAAATTGACATTTGGATTTCTTTGCAAACAACTAATTTTTTGACAAAGTCTCTAAAACATTAGCTAAATGAAACAAATGAGACTTCCAATCCTTGTTGTATACAAGAATATCATAAAAAAGCACTATCACAAATTGCCTCAAGAATGGCCTAACACATCATTCATAAGCGTTAGGAATGTGGAGGGAGCATTAGTGAGTCCAAAAGGCAAGACAAGGAACTCATAATGTCCCTCATGGGTTCTAAAAGTTGTCTTATATATATCCTCAATCTTCATTCGAATTTGATGGTAACCTGATCTCAAGTCCGACTTGGAAAAGACAGTGGATCCAAATAACTCATCTAGCAATTCATCCACAACTGGAATGAGATATTTATTTTTGACAATAGCTTCATTCAAGACTCTATAATCCACACACACTCTCCATGACCCATCTTACTTCCTCACTAAAAAAACTGGTGAAGAAAATGGAGACTGGCTAGGTCTAATTACACCAGACTTCAACAAGTCAGGAACTATCTTCTCAATTTCTATTTTCTGAAAATGAGTGTATCTGTAGGGTCTTACACTCACTGGTATGGACTCAATTTTTAGTATTATCTGATCATCCCTCAATCTTTTGGGAGGCAAACCACTAGGTTCATCAAAAACCTGAGTGTATTTCTGTTACAACTCAAAGATCTCCACCTGCATTACAAACTCAGATGGGCTGTCAACAAAAGACAAAAGCTACAGCCAAAATCCCTTCGATCCCACCTTTGCAATACTGGAAAGTTCCTTATCATCTACCAACTCAGTAGTGTATGTAAGACCTTTAAGGCAAACTACCTTTACTTCATATGAAAAACTCATCTTCAATTGAACAAAGTCCCAAAGCATAGGACCCAAAGACAATAACCATTGAATCCCTAGCACTACATCATAGCCCCCCAAATTCAATGCAAAAAAGTCAACTGTAAAGACAGTTCCTTGCATATTAATTCCAACATCTAAGGCCTTTCCCCTACTACTTAACATCTCACCATTGGCTACCTTTACCTGAATAGGGTGCTCCATCTCAACAGACAAGGTACATCAAGACAATATTGCAGTATCCACAAAGTTGTGGGTACTGCCAGTATCAATCAAAATCACCACTATTTTCTCATTAATATGACCCACCACATTCATTGTCTTAGGGTTTGGAGTCCCCACTATAGCCTGCAATGAAACAGAAGCAATATTCCCACAGCCATCAACCCCTTCCAGTGTATTATCAATCCATGTCTTGACATCCACTTTTCCAGTATTAGAACTATAAAAAATCTCCATACAATCCATCAAATACAATCTCGATTTTACACACTTATGGCCTTAATGCTATTTATCATCACAAAAGTAGCACAACACTTTCTTCCTCCTCTCCTGCATTTGAGCTTTAGAAATCTTCTGATATGGAAGCTTTGCAGAAGGTAAAGACTTAGGTGTGCCCAAAATAGATCCAATAGGACCATTCTTGGAAACCCCCCACTAGAACTCTGCTGATGGGATTCAACATAATTATTCCTCCAAGACCTCCTTGTACTCCAAATGTATTACTCTTCGATTTTAGCTAATCCAAAAGCATCATTCAAGGAAAGGGGATTCATCATCTTCAGAGACAATCTAACTTCATCACGCAGCCCACTTAAAAAACAACTAAGCATATTTTTTTTTTCTGAAACACCCTTAATCCTATTCGACAACAATTCAAATTCAGCTTTGTAATTAATAAAATAACTTACTTGTTTCAATCTTGTAAGTGCCTCCGTTGGATCATCATATGTAGATGATCCAAATCTGATCTGCACAACTTGAGTGAATTCTTCTGAAGAATGGAAAGTTCCCACCTCACTTGCATCTTATAACCATATTAGAGCCTCCTCATCCATATGAAATGATGCCAGAAAGATTCTTTGCCCTAATGGCGCTTGATGATAAAGAAAATACTAGTTAGCTCTATAAATCCAAGCTGATGGATTCTTACCCATAAATCTTGAAAACTCCAATGTTATGGCCTTTGTAAACCCTTTGTTACCCATGTCATGATGAAGCACTTCACCCACACCTTCATTCATATCACCACTACAACCAAGAGTATGAGCTTCCTAAAAGTTTCTTGTTGTCTGACCATTACCTTTGAATTATTGCAAGAAATTCTCAAAATTTATTGTAGTAACTCAGAAAACCTTTTATCTTGAGTCTCCCTATCCATTTGAGCTGCTTCTTGCTGTTGAACCAACGCCGCAATTGTATCCTCAATCTATTTCTACTACCTATCCTGTTGCTGGCAAAGATGATTCACCGAATCCACAATCTGAGCATAGGACTGTGTACCCTCTGCCATGGTAAACTGACAATCTGATACAAATTGTAATGAGCCCCCTTGTGTTGTGACTATTTTGAGGTGGTCAACCTCCAAGAACCAAGAATTAGAGAGAGAAAGTAGAGAGAATCAAGAAGAGAGAGAGAGAGTTGGAGGGAAATGAACAATCAATCTAGAGTTGATATGATGAGTTGGGCTCAATTTTGAAGTTATTATTGGCCACTAAAGTTACTAAGCGTCTTAGCCCATTAAATGGGCCTAGTTTATATGCGTAAACATTTAGGCTACGTTTGGGTAGTGAGAATACTTGAGAAGTGTTGAGAATGTTTGTGAATAGTTATGACTAGAGATTGGAGTGAGTTTGTGGGTCCCATTGAGAATATTTTGAGTTGTTTGGATGTGTGAAGTATGTTGAGTTGTTGACTTTTGGATAGGTAGTTGAAAAATGTGTGGATCCCATAAATATTATAGTGATTTTATTTTATTTTTATATATAATCATGATAAATATTATAATGATTTTATTTTTAATTTATATATAATAGTGATAATATTATAATGATTTTATTTTTATATATATAATAGTGATAAATATTATAGTAATGTTATTTTTTATTTATATATTATAGTGATTTTATTTTTTCTTTATATGTAATAGTGATTTTATTTTTTATTTATATATAATAGTGATAAATATTATAGTAATTTTATTTTTATTTATATATAATAGTGATAATATTATAGAATGTTTGTGAATAGTTATGAGTAGAGATTGAAGTGGGCTTGTGGGTCCCATTGAGAGTATTTTAAGTTGTTTGGCATGTGGAGTATTTCCAATAGTACAAAAATACTTAAAAAGTGCTAAGGTATGTTTGCTACCTAAACGTAGCCTTAGACTCGTATTTTAAGCCCATGTTTGTCTTCTCTATCTCCGCTAGGATTTCTACAGTATATATTTATATATATATATAGATCTATTTTTTTTACGGTGATTGTATTCGCTAGTCCTCCGCCCTTTCTAAAGCGCGTTCAGCCGATTTCTTGTTTCGAAATAATTCGGCCTTCAATCGATTTCGTAGACTCAAACATTGAAACCTTGTGTGTTTATTTTCTCTTCCACCAGCCCTTCATGTCGATCACTGCACAAGAACTACATCACAAGAAAACGAAGAGCCTCACCGCCTTAGAACTCCCAACATTAGTTTCAAATCAGCTCCACCACGCACTGCCCACGTTTAAAGCCAACTCTCCTTCGTCCAAGGTCTCCATCACATGAAACAACCTAAGACCACCACAAAACACCCCTGTTTGGTACACCAAAAACCCAACAAAATTCAAACTCATGATATGGTGTTGGGTTTAAAATATCTGTAAGTGTACAAAATTGTAACAATTTTGAAGTGTTTTAAAGAAAACGGATGTCAAACCCAAAGGGAATAATTATGCTATTGAGTACTGAAATTTATTAAATTAATTACTATTTGGAAAACTAAAATTTGAAGAATATATTATCTAAATTAAACCGAAGAAAATTGAATTAAAATTAAGATTTTAAAGATAATAAGAATAGATCTAGAGCGTTTGATTTCACCTAGCAAATTTCACACAATTTATTCTTCCTTGTTATAGAATCCTAATTATCCTAAGTTGATGATAAAAATCCCTTAACTATTCAAAATTTTCTCTCGAACAATACCGAAAATATCTTAAACTAATAACTCAATATCTCTATGTGAATTTAACTAATTGGAGACTCATTAAGTTTGGATTTTTTTTTTTAAATCACACAAATCGCGGTAATGTATCTCTACTTTCACTCAACTAATGATGTTTAATCCTAGAGTTCTAATCATAAATCATCTCTCGGTCTCATTACAATTCAATAGATCGAACAATAATTATCTAGAAAATTCCTAGCATTAAAAATAAGGAAAAAACACTCAATCATGGAAAATATTGAAAATAAAATAACTTTGAATATAAATTGTGTGTTCAATGCTAGACTACATCAAAACTCTAGAAAATAAAATTAGTTCATAATGAAATTGAAAAGAAAAGCAATAAAACTAGTATTTTTTGTTGGAGTTGGTTGATGAAACGTGTGGTTCTCGCCTTTGCCCTTCAGATTCGTTTCCTTGAAAAGAACTTAAATGATAAACTCTGGACTATTAAAATCTAAAACTCAAACTCAAAATCTCCTTCCTATTCATCCCATTAGTCGGGATTAAATAGATGTCAAAACTTCAAATGCGGAAACAAAATAAATGCAATTACAATTTAGCCTAAAGATCTGGAAAATAGTTTCTAAAGATAAATGTTAACATAAAAGAAATTATTCAAAGAATAACGGAATTATCTAAAATGGACAATTCAGTAATAAGCGGCTTGATTTACGGAGTTCGGGAGAATTTGGTAGTCAGCAGATTGATTGCGGAACTCGAAAGGGTCCCACCAGGTAGATGCCATGTGCGCTGAATATACTGGTCTCCTCACCTACAGTGAGGACAGACTCCCGATCGGGATGATAGAATCCTCTCGCCAACCTACCGAGCTGTAAAGCTACTCGCCTCGCCTTTACTAGTTGTTACCTACGATGTCGTTTAGCTTGGTTGCTTAAGTTGGTCGTTTAGACTGGTCGCCCAATCTAGTCACCCGGAGCCTTGCACCAAGTCTTCTCGCCCAGAAGGTAAAATATCTCGCTTCTCGCCTAACTCTTGTCACCAATTATGATCGCGAATTCTGATCATGCCTTCTAATCGCGAGTTCTGGTCACGAGTCTCCTAGCCTAAATCTCCTCGGCTCTCTTCAGACTTTCGCTGTCTCTCATCGGTCTGGATTCATAGTATCTTCTTTTGTACCAAAATGCTCTCATTTCACACTAAATTTTCACATTCCTTCAAATTCAAAAAAATAAAGTAAATATATATAGAAATAAAATAAAATCAATAGAATTGAAGAAAAACTGTCATTTTTCATAAATAAAAAAGTAATAAAAATCACACTTATCATACGGCATTAGGTGCATCTCAAAACGGCATATAAAGTGTAACAACCCGATCCTAAAATTAGGCTATAAAATAAGTTTATATTTTTTCATATAATTATAAACATTCTATTATTATTATAATTTTATCAGATTTTATATTATTACTACAATGTTAATTTTAATATCATGTTGTGGTTATAATTACTATTGATAATTTTATTCGTTATTAGGACGATTATACTTTAACTTCAACGTTCTCCCCCCACTCCATGTTCTCCCTCTCCTCTCGACGTTACTCATTTTCGTAACCAACGAATTCAAACTAGTACTTTTCTTTAGACTCTTCATCTCCTTCAGAAATCATCCCAAAGGCTGCAGCAAGTTATCGTTATCCTCACAACAAGAACTCCTCGGCATCACAAGGTTGTACACTGTGAAAACCAATTAATAACAGGGAATCCAGCACAACCAAGACCCCTTATACCTCTACAAACCATCATAAACAAATCAAAGCACAACCTTATGAACAGTCCCCAAATCACACATACATTCAAACCATTTTGGCATCGTAGGCCAGTAGCCACATTCCCATGGCAGATCCCAGCTCCTCTCTTGTGGTCACGGCAACACACTCATGTGCGTCATCGTGTAATGCTCTACCACTGTCAATCCAGAGCAAGTCGATGTTTACCAACCACCGTTGCCACCCACGTGAGCCACCATGGCACATCCTGTTCTTCCTAGTGAAAAATATAGCATCTCCATACCAGGAAAAGATGCAACAGACACCACACCGTGAGACCCCAAAACCAAGAACAACCAGATGGTGCCGCCATCTCCTCTGTAGGCCTCTCCATCCCTACCTGCACGTGGTACATCGGAACTTGCTCAAACCGAGAGGCTTAAACAACATCGTAGACCACCAAAGGATGTTAGAGTTCTCGGGTTGCCACAAAAATCACCAGTCGTTACCAAACATCAACCCCACAACAGTTTAGCCACCTAGATCCACCGTGCAAGGCATCCCTCTCTTTTTGACAAGCCCAAGCCAATCTCTCCTTCGCTTTATCTTCTCTATTTCTCTCTCCCTCTAACTGCACTGGAATCATCTTTTATGCTAGCAGCTTCGCCACCATGCACAGAAGTTACCATCGTTGACCTCTGTTCGGCCACCCACGTTGTCCCATCTTTCTTCCACAATGCTCTCTGTCTCCTTAGGTAAGCTCTGCCACAAATCCTAAGTGGAAGTCTGTCGCTTGCAAAGTTACGGATGCTTTAAGGTTTTCAGATTTTCACAAAAATGCCTACAATTACATATTATTACAAAAAAAAAATCCCTTTAATCCATTTATATGTAGCAACTTACATAAAGCATATTGAAGACCTTCTTAAAATACTTTTACATTCCTGCCCTTGGTATGTAAGCATGGCAGAATGCCTTTTTTTTGAACTAGTGTGTTTACGATGGGATGATGACTCTTTTATTGGGTTTGAATTAATTATGACGTAGTTTATTTTGTTTAGCCAAAAAATCCTATTTTAAAAAAATCTTATTTTTCGTTATAAAAAATAATTAAGGAATTTAAACTATATTAGTTATTATTAACTTTGCAATTTAATTTCAGTAGTAAATGGTATGTGTTTAATCTTTTATTTTAAACACTTAAATTTATTGTTTGAAATGAATCTTTAATGTCATTATTATAGATTTGGATATATTTGTGCTATTAAAGTTTTAAATTTAAATAAAGAATTATGCTAAGAATATTTAAATAATATTAGTATTTATTAGATTTCTTGTAAAAATTTAATAATTATGTTAATTATAGGAAAGAATAGCTATTTTAAGAATTGAAGTTTTCACAACTTATTTTATTAGAATTTAAAATAGCCCAAGTATTCTACTAAATTATAATATGTTAGTAGTATTTAAATAATTTAAAATATTAGGATTCATTGATTACGGTGTTAAACAGAATATTTATTTGCCTATTTTCTATGTTATGAATTTAATTAAGTAGGATATTAGGACATGCTATTCCTAGATAGATTTAATGACATTTAATACAATGTATAGGTGACGGAGCTACGAAGTTGGACTGTTCATCCGAGCCGAATTTTTGCCCGGACCGGTCCGGAACCTGGAAAACTGGATTCCAGTTCCCAGTTCCAGCCCGTTATAACCCTGCTTGCAAAACCTGTGTACATTCGATCTGGGTACCGCGTTTTAAACCCGAAACCCGGAACTTGGGTTTTTTTTTTTTTTTAAAAAAAAAAAAGAAGAAGCAAAACCTGTTTCAACCCGAAAGCTTGAATCTGGGTTTTAAAAATCTCGGATTCATCTGGGTTCCAGCCCGAGTCTGACCTGGGTTTCGGTCTGGGTTTACCTAGGTTCCCAGCCAGAACCTGGATGAACAGTCCTAATACGAAGTGAGATTCTGGGAGTAGTAATGCGAGGTAAGCAATTTGATCACTAATTAGGATCATCATATGTTAGTTTAGATAAATTATTATTAAAGCCAATTCTTGAAAGCCTTTTTTACGTACCATGTATGTCATGATTATGCAAACATGTCATTTAGCATAGCATACGATCATGTCAATCTGCATCATATTCAAATTAAGAAATTAAATTATGTGAATATTATGTCATACAACACACGTCACATAAGACACGTAAGATATCTTAAGTTCAAATGTAAGATAAGATCATATCAGTTTAATCAGTTGGTCATTCATATGCATGGTACCAATGCAGTTCAGCCACGAACTCAAGTATGGTCCACCATAATATGTCAGAATACTATTAACGGCTCCCCTTGTGGCCGCGGAACGTGGGACCTGTGCACAACCTCGCACATAGAGTTAAGTGTGTTGGCCAGTCAAATTAGTCAGTTAAATCAAATCATTCAGTTAATTCAGATAAATCAGTCATGCATAGCATCAGTGTTAGCATGAACAATCATGAATTTAAGTTCTTAGCATGAAATGTTTTATAAAAAATCCTATATTTTTTATGTTACGTTGTGATAGATTTCTTGTTGAGTCTTTGACTCATTTTAGTTTATTTCATATTTATAACCACCCAGGTGAGGATGATAAACACAAGCAGGCAGGCCAGGATTAGAATGAGCAGTTGATTTAATTTCATATTTCCTAGAATAAAATTTATTCTTATGACAAAAATTTTATTCAGTTCATTCATTTTTTGGAAGACATTTTATGAGATAAATCTTTTTATAAAATAAATACTAATTTCATGTTACTAAATATGAGATCTCTTGCCACATTAAATTTTGAAAATTTTGTGACACTTCTAGCCTACGGGAAGGGGTGTTACAAAAAGTGCTGACCACCATAGTAGAGCCATGAACCACCCTTAGCAAGCAAGGCATGCCGCATCAGCCACAAACATGAAACCCGAATCTAATTTTAGCAAGCCCATGTCGCACTCCCTCTCTCCCGTCGTAAATTGCCATCAAAACCATAGCACCCCAATCCATGCACTACCATTTCCCTCTAAACCCCATGCATGGCAATAAGGCCTAAGGACCTCCACCACCTTCTGTTGCCACATCGACGTCCAGCAGAGAACCATCACTGCATTCAAGGGAAGTCTACGAGTGTGACAACCAAGACTTTCTATGCTTTTTGTGTAATGTTTTTTAAACAACTGCCCATGAGAGTTTATGTTTTCATAGAAAATTAGGGTTTGAAGCCCAATGGAACTAGGGCTCACGCCCAACTCAAGATCTTGCATGCCACTTGTCATCCAATAGAGCTTATGTTTAGGACTTGATAAATCTAGATGGAAATGAGGGAAAAGAGGTGAGAAGGATCTAGGGTATGGCCTTACACGCATACCATAGAAGATCAACTATTCTTCTTACCATATTTCACACATGCATGGAGGATTACTTGTAGGAAGAAGCTTTGTGACACTTGTCACTATGAGAGAGAGTTTCTAGAAGGAGAATGATTAGATTATGGAAAAGTGGAGCCTAGGGAAGGCCAAGAGGCCTTGCACGGCAACCATGGAGAAGGAAGGTTTGCTTTTTTTTGCCATGTGTCATCCATGGAAAAATGTGGTGAAAGAAGATCTTCTTTGAGAAAAAAGGAGATTTTCGGTAGCCCATGCACACACACACATACTCCTCACATGCCACTTGGCACACATGTAAGAGATTGAGGAAGATTTGAGCTTAATAAAAGATCTTTTAGCCATAAGGTCCATTGAACCAAGATATGAAATGAAGGGGCAAAAGAGGAAAGAGGCTTCAGTTTTGAGGAAGGAGGCACCACTTGTCCAAAAGGTCCTATTGTATTTCCAACACAATCAAATGATGAGCTAGAGGAAGAGGCCTTAGGGCGACACGCCACTTGGCATCCATGCAAGGAACATTGGCTTGTGTAGGAAGTTTTTGTGTCTATAAAAAGGAGAGGAGCCAGAAACCCTAGGACTTTTAGTCATTTTGTGAATTACTCTTAAAGTATTCGGCCATCACTTTCTCTCTAACTTTCTATCATTTGCTTGCCATCCAAACACTATCCACAATATTTTCTTCTCATCCAAACATAATTTGGAGGATAAGCAAAGTAAGAAGATACTTATAAGGGAATCATAGAATGTATGAAGCCAACATCACTCTTCCAACACACACATACGCACGGTTTCAAGGAAATGAAGTTTCAGTTTTTAGTGAGTTCATCTACAACTAATGCTCATACACACACATTTGAGCTAGAAGGAGTTAGCTCTTGTTTTGAAAGGTTTTTCAATATGAACCTATGTTTTTATGCACATGGTTAGATTAGGATTTTCTTCAAGGAAGATCGATGCAACAAGCATGCTATTTTTTAGGATAAAGGCCATGACACTAGTGTTTCTATGAGCTAGGGTTTTGATGTAGATAAGTTTCGGACTCAAGGGAGGAAGGTCTGAATGTTTGGAGTCCTTTCTTGGAAAAACATGTCAAGGGCAAACCACTTAATCACATGGGTTTTCTTGAATGATGAACCCAATGAGTGTTAAATGTATTTTCAGCTTGCTTGCTATATATTATGTATTTTTGTAAGTACACTTCTAACTTATACTTGGATATTTTATGTATATGTCATGTGAACTTGGTTGCATAGTTTTATGCAATTGTTTATGATATTAATGTTTCCTCCATGTGATATAATCTCTTTATAGCATGATTATCTAATGTATGAATAGAATGACCTTCGGAATGTATTCATGTTATGAAAATGGAATAAGAAACCATGTTAGGGTTCGGATTGCACAATGTTTGTTTTCTATATGATTGTTTGTTGTTGCCCGAATCTTGTATGGGACTAAGTTTAAAAAATGTTGTCTATGATTACTAGATTGTTTTAGCCACCCATGAGTATTCATTGTCAAATTTTTGTTTAACACATAAAAAGATTCTCAGTTCATGAAAAAGTTGATTGGAATGCATGTTGTCAACTTAAAGGTTACAGTTATTAATATGGATGAGGTATGATCAAGTGGTGTTTTAAGTTTCATCAGCTAAGAATGATTCTTGGATGTGCTAGGGTTTGTATGTTTCGGCCATTACGTGGAAAGTATTGAATATTTATTTTTTTATTGATGTTCAATGCCTTAGACTTTTTATTAAAGAACATGTTCGCATGTTCTAGTATTTTCAAGTTGTAATGTGAAATGTATTGGAATTGCATGTTTGAATGTTATATGATCATGATGAAGCATTCGGCATTTGCATGTGTCTCATGAAAGTTCTAGGTTTCATTGTCATGTCACATGCATTGGGATTGTGAAAATCGTTTGAAAGAAAAAGAGTCTTTTAAAGTTTTTATCACGACCCTAAAGGCTAGGATAGGGGAATGTCATAATGGAACTCCTCTTTCCTCTCGGGATTGTTTAAAATAGAGCGATCACCCTTGGGTTGGCGAAGTACTGTTGATGGATCTAAATCCTAAAAGAAAAGGATACTGAAGCAGGATCGCAACTAAAGCTAGTAGGTGCCCTACAGTGAAGGCGAAATGCAAGCTGCTATAATATGAAAGTTATAAGTAAGACTTATTCACCTTGGTCAAAGTGACTAATGGTTGATGCGGTAACTAACGGGGAACAAACAGTGCATAGAGGAGCTGTAAGGTATCCAATTATATGTTAAAATTAAGAAAGGCCTTGAGCTCAAAGCTATGTTATATGAATAAGTATGAAATGAAGAAATAATGTTTTATGAATGAAAATGTTATGAAAGTTATGTTTTACACGATGTCTTTTTTGAAAGGTTAAATGCATAAGTAAAGTCTCATGTCCATGCATTCTTTGTTAAGTTTGCTTTCATATGTTCACAATATATGTTACATGTTATTTGTTTTCTTACTGAGATTTCTTGAAATCTCACTGTTGTATTTTCCACTATCATTCCCCTACTCGGAATGGTAGAAGTTGTGACATGTATGCAAGACCCTTGATATGGACGAGATCTATGAGATAATTGAGGATGAGTTCACAGTGGAGGATCGTCATCAATCCACCCTATAATTGCTTAAGGTTTTGGCTCAATGACTCAAAAAGATTTTGGCAAATCTCAATGAGTCCAATGTTGGAGTTTCATATTTGGATCCTCAAAGGATGTTAAGATTTAAGCACGATATGAATTTTGTGTCAAGATATTTGGAGCAAGCCAAGAACTTCGCAGTAGAAGCCAAGGAAGTTTCCACGGAGTTGGGATTCCATATAGACCCCCGAATGTCTAGGGGAGTGTTCTTAAGTTTGCTTGAGGATGGGACCTTGGTTCTAACTCATTCCACTTTTGGGAAATGACCCTCTTTTGATGATTGGATGTTTTGGTCTTGTGTTTTGGGAGTTCTTTTAAAAACTCTCAACTACTTTTGATGACTCTTATGGTACATGAATTATTGGGATTTTATGTTCTTTGGTATCATGACTATTGTTCCACTATCTAACTTAACTTGACTTTCTGTTGCGATATATTGCATACTGCTAGTTATCATTAGGTGCATTACATTTTATGTGTCATGTACAAGGGGTATGGAACCTTGTGATGCATATCGCGGCGCTTCAGTATTCCGTCAAATCCCAAGCGGGGGCTAGGGGCACCACAACAAGATCACAGTTCAGCTAACTTAGATCGGTTGCACTTAAATTTCCTCGTAGTCTCTCAACAGCTTTTGTCGTCGTCAATAACACCCGACCTCCCAAACCCACTATCACATGTCCTCTGCTACACCACGCTACAAAATCCTCGGTGGCCTTCACTGTAAGCCAACTCCACAAAAGACCCAAACTGATGGTATCGAGCCCACTCATGAAGGGAGCCAACCACAAAAGTCGGTTCCATGCACGGCCAACTTCCTCCATGGATGGCCCAAGTTTCACCCAACATGTTGTTGCCGCCATTGGACTTAAGTCCATCTCATTTCGCCATCGTCAAACTCTGGCCACACCACCATGAATATAGGCTAGCCACCAGCTCCATCCTCCTCTCTCGGCGTCTCACCATTCTTCTTCTCAAAGTTTGTTGCTGTGACGCCCCCAAATTCCACTTGGGATCGGACGGACATTTGAAGCGTCGAGACATGCAACACAAGGTTACCTGCCCCCGTTCATGACATATAAGATGCAATATTCCTAACATGCATCTAGCATTATGCAATATTCGCAGCGGATAATTTTTTTTTTTCTTCAGCAATACTATGCACCAAACTGAAATATCCCAAATACTTAAAACATTCTTCATACATAATGACATACTCAAAAACTGATATCACAACACTAGTCCGAAAAGGTTGTGATCAAAAGAGTGATGGAGATTGAACTCCACAAATACAAGTAGTAATCTGAGGTAACTACTGTACGAACACCTACATCGCATCGTCGCTTAGGTGACCGTTTCCAGTTGGTCGATTCCCGATTCTCCTTCAGATCCTGTAAAAGATCTACCATTCGGGGGAATGGTAGTTGGGACTACCACAGTGAGATTTGATTACAAATCTCAGCAAGTTAACAGGAAACTTCCACACAGGTTAATGATGCATGCATGGCAGTAAAAGCATGAATGCATAATCAAATCATAAGTAATCATAGCATAACTTGACATACAACATAACATAACTGGCATAACTTAAACTGAAATTGAAGCTTAGCATGAACGTGACTTGAAACATAACATGAATGTGAGCTTGGAACATAACATGGACTTGAAACATAGCATGAACGTGAACATGCATAATTTGAACTTGAACTTGAGCATGACATAACATAAATGTGAACTTGGAACATAACGTAAACGTGAACATAACATAACATGAACTTGGAACATAACGTAAACGTGAACATAACATAACATAAACTTGAAACATATTCTTGTCTCATGGGATTACCATGATTGCGTGAACATAAACTTGAACGTAACATAACGTGAAACATGACTTGAACTTGGAATCTTATTCAATAGTCTTAATCATTAACATGACCATATGGGTGCTACACAGGTCCCCTTGAGCCGTGTGTCCCTGCCGATTACCGCATCACATCACAGGTTTCTATACCAGCTGTGAGTGCGTTAATACGTACTCCACAGTTGTTGTGGCCCCACGTATTCTACGTGTCACAATTGCTGTGTCTCACGTAGTGTATGCTCCACAGTTGTTGTGGCCCCATACTTCATGCTCCACAGTTGTTGTGGCCCCATGACTTATCTGTTTGTGCCACACTTGCTGTGGACACACATAACATAATGTGTGGCACCATCGGCGTTAGTGCCTGGCGCGCTCCGGTGACCAGCTAATTAGGCCCCATTCGCAACCTGTTGACTGTACTTCGTCAACCCAGGGAATTTCACACCTATTTAGACACTCCAGCGTGAACAAAGGAGTTCCACTAGGATATTACCCCATCCTAGCGCTTAGGGTCGTGATTGACATGAATGACTTAACTGGCAGACATGACATTTCGTAACGTGACGTAACATGAACGTGACATAAAAGACAGAAATCTTGACGTAACATAACGTGACATGAACGTAGGACGACAGACATGACATACTTCGAGACATAAATGTAACAGAGAACATTTCATAACATGTCATACATGTAACATGCAACATTTCGTAACATGGCATACCATATAACAGACAACATTTCTTAACGTGGCGTAACATGTGACAATGAATATTACATGACAAGAAATACATGTAACAGATGGCATACTTAACTTAACATGACATACTTGCAATGTATAGCATGTATAGCAATACGTGACAGAATATCTTGTGTAACAGATGAATAATTCATGACAGAATAAATTCTGTGTAACAGATAAATATGTAATGACTTGGCATGGCACATATGATAACATGCATACATACAATTTAGTTCCCTTACTTATCACACATACACATTAAATTGATAGTAAGTTAAAAGCTAACTTACCTCGATCTTCGCGCTTCGAGGCAAAACTCAAGTGCGATCACGGGAAACTGAAAGTAGTGATTTCTAAAAATTAGAACTTAATCACTGACAATTAGGAATATGGAAAAATATCAACTTAGAGTAAAATTACCATTTTACCCTCTACATGTGGGAAAATGACCATTTTACCCCTAACATAAGGATTTTGCATCCTAACTCCATAAATCACCAAAATTTACATACCTTATGTAAATTTTGTCCTAAGCTCAAAAATCAATTCAGAAAAATTTAAAACTAAACACAATCATCAAAACTCTATATGGCCGAAGCTTACAAGGCTATTTCCTTTGCTTTTTGTTGTAATTCTTTCAAATCTCAAAACTCATGATTAAACCAAAATTTTTCTTCTACCACACTCATAACATATTCTTAAGAACAATCATGTTTTGAATCATGAACAAAAGTCATCAAAATCACTAAAACCATACTTGAAACTTTTTGGTTTCTCTTCAAAGTTCAAAACAGAATTTTGTTTCTAACTTGTTTTGATCAACCTCTTGATCCATGACTTATAAAGAAGTGATCTTCAAACCAAAACATCACATGGTTCAAAAAGGTGTCCTAAAACAGATCCAAGCTTCAAACTCAAGATCACATGGGTAAACATCAACCAAAACATAAATTTAGCCAAGAACATCATCACTTTGGCCTAACCGAATATCTCCTTGCATAAAATTTCATATGTTCGAAACTAACTTCAAATATCTTCAAAATAACATTCTAACATGTATATAAGATGCTTAGGATCTTCCAATAAAAATATCAAAGCCATTGGAATAAGATTAAACCATAAAAGATTTAAACTTTCTCAAAACAGAAACTGTTTTTCCTCTTCCAGTTTCTAAGTTTCTAGACCTAAGAAAATATTTCACCAAAACTTTTAATCATGCGACAAATCCTCAACCAATAATCATATACACATGTTAACAGTACTCCATAAAAATTTCGGACCAAGATCTATTCATTAGCTTGGTCAAAAACTCCAAAATATAACACACTCTCCAGTTTATCGCCCAGAATGACCTTTCCGGGGTCTAAACAACTTTTGACCAATCAAATGATCTCCAAATGGAACGAATAAGTTATCCACGTAAACTAGACTCCAAAAGAAAGAAATTTTATGAAGGAATATTGGCGAGAAAACACTTACAAAATCTTCGAAATAGGCGTTCAAAAGAGGTATGAAAAACTGTCCGAGAGTGTCTTTTGTGTTCTATGAAGGAAAAGTGTAAAGGAGAGCTGCTTTTCGTGGGAAGTGGACTGAAGAGCTTCTTACACAAGCTATGTAAAGTGATAGGACTGAATGAATGGTTGAGTGTTGGCCTTTTCTTCTCATAAAAATCAGACCAAGATCTTTTCTCAAGGTGGAGTGTGAGAGTGAAAGAGTGAGGTGGCCCTTTTGCTTTGTCTTTCTAGAACCTTCTAGGACCTTCTTGTACAGATCTGGCCAGCCAAGTGGGGGTACAAAACTTAGCCATGAAGCAATCCTATGGTGACCAAATTCGTGGGCCTTAAAGGGCCTAAACCGAATGGGCCTAAAATTTGGGGTTTAAAGAGGGTTTGGGTTGCTATCAAGCCCAAATCCAATATCACTTGGTCCAATCAATTTTTCAAGGTTAACAAGGTTGGATAATGATGTTCTAACACAAATTTGAAGGATTAATAGCATGTGGAAGTGATTTAATCAAGTGATTAAACACAATACTAGAAATCGGATTAGAAAGGGTTTAGAGGCCAACTTTAGGGTTTTGGGGAAACCGTTTAGGGTTTCGATTTCAACAAAGCTTTTGGGCTTTCAATTGGATTCCCACCATTTAGGGTTTCACTAGGATTGAAAACCTCTTTGGTCTGACACAATTTGGTTGAGCAGATGAAACAAGGTTTTGCTTAAGTGGCATAATCTCACACCTTGATTCCTTCAAATCCAACAAACATCCCTCATGGTGCCAAGTGTCTAATATTATTCACTAAGTGTGGCTAAGATCTTGCCAAGTGTCCAAATAAAACTTCTCTAATCCAATTTGGACATTC
Source organism: Juglans regia (assembly GCF_001411555.2). Taxonomy (NCBI): domain Eukaryota; kingdom Viridiplantae; phylum Streptophyta; class Magnoliopsida; order Fagales; family Juglandaceae; genus Juglans; species Juglans regia. The sequence goes on from NC_049903.1 coordinate 26,126,826, forward strand.
CACACTGTGATTTCGAAACACTGCAATTGGTGCGCTTATCGAGGTTACTATTCACTTCGAAAAAGTGAATCATAAACTTAGTACTAAAAATTCCTAAATATTCATATTAACCTTTAGTGAAAATCTTTTACCGAAATTTAACCTCGAAGTGCCCCTAAAAATAATTTCACAATTTCCAACAGACGTTTCGTCCGGAATTATGAAAATAGGATATTGTGCCATAAAATCCTAAATAATCCACTGAGTGTAATGGCGTAGACCATAATGCATTCTGACACTTCTAACCACCTCAAATAAATAAAACTCATATTTCTAGCAGCATAGTGAGTGATAACACTGACTATGTTGTCAGACTAAAACCTATGCAATAGGTCGATTCGTAAAAACTTATGGGATTTTCACGAGATTCCTAAAGTCAATAGAAATTCCGCCAATGAATTTCTAGCGGGCTGTTACAGTTGCCGTCGTTGATCTCCATCCTACCACCCACGTTGTCCCTTCTTTCTTCCATGGTGTCCTCTATCTCCTTGTGTAAGTCTCTGCCACCCAAATCTCTCATCTCTCGTGTGTCTTACTCTAAAAGTTAAAAATTAGTTTTTGTACATCAATAGCCCTAATGTAAGTGTAAGTTTAATTACATTTCGGCCTTTACTATGGAAGCTATGGCATAGTGTTATTTGACTAGTATTTTCGTGGGCTTGGTTTTAAATTGGTTTTGTGTTTTAAATAGGGGTGTGCTTGGTCTTTAATTGAAGTTGTGTTTTGAGTTGGGCTTATGTCAAGTGAATATTAAGTTAGATATGTACTTTACCTTGAGCTTGATTATATTGTTTTCATAAAAACCCATTATATTGTCTTACATGGGTTGATTTTTGTAACAGTTCACCTAAAAAGCCCCTTAGGACTTGGCCTTAGCACCCATGATTCTAGCCAGTATAAGATTGTGATTTTTGAAGAAATGAAATCTTTGGAGTTTGAGTTGGCAAATGAGCTTATATTATCAATTTAGTTAGTATTTTTAGAAGATTTTAGTGCTTTATTAATTTTGAAGATAAGAAGCCAAGAGCCCATAAAAGAATAACAGATGGCATATTTGAGGGTTGCCACATTAATGGATTAAGTAATTTGGGTTAAATATTTGATGAAATTGGAAAAGACCCAAAGAGTGGTTTACTAAGGGCCCAAGATTTTTGGGTATAAAGGCTAAGGATAGATGCAAAGACCTTAGGCCTAACATGGGAGAAGTAAGACTTTATGCGCTACATGATGGATATAAGACTTTAGGGTCCTAATTCACTAAGAATGAGATGGACTAAGAATAGGTACCATAAGCCCTAGACTTATAAGAATATAGACATTTCTTGAAGAACCTTAGAAATTTGGCCCCTTCTGTGATGGGTATAAAGTCATTGGGCCTAACATAGTGAGAGTGAATACCTTCGCCCAACCTTAGAAAGATTTGTCATTTGGACCCAAACATCGTAGGCCTTTGAGGCCTTAGGTGAGCCTTCAAATCTAGACATAAGGTTCATTCAATAACCCACAACCAAGCCCACATCCAAGTCTTACACAAATGGCCCAACAAGCCCAACCCACAAAAGCCTTGTCTTTCATTTTTAACCTCATAATAGAAGTTCACATACACCATACTATTCCTTCCCTCAAGCCCAAGAAGTGCCACATGTCCCTTAGGGTCCCACTTGATCATAATTAAGCTTCTAAGTTGAGTTAAGGGCATTAATCAACTTACACATGATTAGTGACCTCTAAACCATGTTTTAAACTTAGTTTTTCTTCAAATTATTTCCCACATTTTTTTATCTGAAATTTATTAATTTTATTATTGATTTGAATTATTCTTAGACTAATTTAGAAGTTTAATTTTGACTCAACACATGTCAATAGAAGCAAAGTCATGCCAATGCCCAAATCACAACCTATCGGCACCTAGGTGTTTTTCTCTTTTGATTCTTTTGGTTTCATTTTCTACACCAATACAGCCCCTGCACCTATAGACACACTCTTACACCTGACCATGAAGAAATCATGAAAATATAGGGCGCTATTCAGCTGACCAAGCATGACACAAAGCTGAAAACTTCACTCATCACTCAACCTCCCACCTCCACCAATCCAAAGCCTCATCCTCATCCAAGGCCAACATCTCCCTCCCCTCTTGAAGCCTATAAATACCTTCCTCACTTTCTCATTTCTCCACACCTCTCTCCCAAGCCTTCCCTTGAGTCTTGAGAGCATTTCTCCCCCTTAGTGAGCAATAGAGTGAAACCAAGTGAAGTTTTTGAGAGTTCTCGAGTGATCTTGAGTGAAGTTGGTTTGGGAGCTTTAAGGGCCATGATTTCTGTAAGTAATTTTGCCCTATCTTTTGTTAAGTGTTAGAATGAGCTGTTAGGATTTAATTTATGGCATGAGAATGAGGTTTTGATTGATTTTTAATTAAGATTTAGCATGTTAATGTCATACCTAGTCAAATTTGATGTTTTGATGAAATAAATTACTTTGGTTCAAATTTTTAGCCATGGCAAGAGTTGATATGAATTTATATGATTCACTAATGTCTTTGAATGAATTTATAAGGTTTAGTTTTGAGGTTGGAAGCATGCCATAATAGACTTTATTTCTATCTTGTGTTGATCATCTAGCATGGATTCGTTTTGATTAGTTTGTGCTTAACTTATGGAAGTTTTGATAATTTTACCTAAGCTTGAAAAATGTGCATTTAGAAAAGTTTTGTGATTGAGATAAGAATGAAAATGCATGATTTAACTAAGTTTTGAAACATCTTTGGGTAAGGAAAGCTATAAACATCATGCATATGCTTAATGGATGGTTTAGTAAGAATTAAGGTCTTGAAGCTATGTTTAAGTGTTGGGATGAACTTATATGACTTGTGGCCTAAGTTTTAATTATCTATAAGGCTGTACTTACTATTGGCACTTGATGAGTTTGAGTACACATGCATCCATAAAGGTTGAATAGTTGAAATCACATCTAGGCCTTAGTGAAATGCATGCCATGGGTTGAGTGTGATTAGTGTAGTTTCATTTTGATTCTTGAAATTTTAAGGTCATACATGGATGTAGAACATAGAAAATATTTGGTTTGTGAAGTTTGCTAAATTTTGGGGCTCAATTGTGAATAGTGAAATTTTGCCAAGTATAGAGGCAGTTTTGGAAATACCAGTTCTTGAATCCTTTTGATTATGAACATCTTCCTTACTTATGCAATTCCTTACTTAGAACAACTCTTATTACAGCCGCACCAACTTTTTAAGCATCTAAAAAGTTTGTAAGTTAACTTCTAACTTACTCTTAGATAATTTATTTATGATTCTTGTATAAGGGTCACATTCATTTTATAAATGTCATTTTGATACATTGTTTGATTACTTGTTTACATGACATGTGAAATTTTTACCATTTTTAGCATATTGCATGTAAATGTCATTTTCACAAGAAAGATTGCAACATATGCATATGTCATGAAATACATTTTTAAGCATAGCATGAAAATGAATTTTGCCATGACCCCTAAAACTAGGATGGAGAATTATCCTAGTAAGGGCTGGTTTGGGGGGTGGGATGAGACACAAAATTCTCATCTCATCTCATCATTACACATTTTTCAAATCCTCATACAAACTATAATAAACAATTCAACTTTTTCAAATTCCAATTCAACTTTTTCAAATTCCAATTCAACTTTTTCAAATCCCAATACAATAATAATACTAAAACATAATATTTTAAATACTAAAACAAAACACAAAATTCTCATCTCACCCCCCAAACCTGCCCGTGTCCAATCTGGAGCAAGTAAAAATAGAGTGGTAACCCCTGGGTTGATAAAGAACCGTCAATGAGCTTTGAATGGATTCTTTTTAAAGAATGTCGGAGCAAAGTCGTATATGGCACCTAATGCTGGTGTGTGCATAAGTTATTATGAAATGTTATGATGATGAAATGTCATGATACCAATGCATTGAGAAAGATGTATGCATACAAAGACATAGTGTCAACATGAGTTATACTGTAGTCACCAGAAGTGCTTATGGTGCATATGGGGAACCATGTTGCTACCATACGTTATGATAATGATGTTCAGGATAAGAAAATATGTTATGCCATCGAAGTGATGAAGTATGAAATGTTCTCTTTCAAAATGTCATATTTTTTAAAAGGATGAAGTTAAAAGTGTTTTCTAAAAGAAAATGTGCATCAAAGGTTTTCTGAAAAATAGTGAGGAACTTGGATGGGAGACAAATATTGATTTTCTGTATAGCATACATCTCATGTTTATCATTTATCATGCATATCTTATCTTTGTCCAAATTGGTCATTTAACTTTTCTTGTAGACCCACTATCATTTCCCCCAAAATAAAAGAAGTTGTGTCAGGACTAGTAGAGGCCGAACAAGTTGGACCGCTGGATACAGATGGTTAAAGAGGAGTCAGACCTTGAGCAAAGACTAGATATGATTTTGATGCTCATAAGCATTGACTCTTTATACTTCAGGGCATATGAAATGGTTGATCTAACCATGGAACTTGGATTAAGTATTTTGTATTAAGGAAATGCTATCCCCTTAAGTTCAAATTATGGTTATTAATATTATTGGGATGTTTAGTTTATTCTGATATAAATTTTTATAAGTCACCCTATTTTCTGCTGCAATTATTGCATACTGCTAGTTACATATTAGGATGTATTGTATATTAACTGTCATGAACGAGGTATGTAACATTGTGTTGCATGTCTCGACGCTTCAACTCTCTGTTACATCCCAAGCGGGAGTTTGGGGGGCATCACAATTTTAATTAAATAAATATGGTTGTCCAAAACTTAGTTTTACCAAAAATAATTAAGAGGTTTATAAATTGTTATTAGTATTAAATTATTATTAGATTATAGTAGTAGTTTAACTAGGATTTTGAATTTTAAATATTATCAAGTTCAATTTTTATTGTGGCAAATTTAATAAAATTATTACATTATAGTAATAACTAGAAAATAAAGAAATATGTTAAGAATATTTAAATTATATTCGTATTTATTGGATTTCTTGTAAAATTAAATAATTATGTTAATTATAAGAAAGTAAACATATTTTAAGAATTGAAGTTTTCATGACTTATTTTCAAAGAATTGAATATAGCGCAAGTATTCTACTAAATTATAATTTGAAAGTAAAAATATATTATTAGTATTTTAAATAATTTAAGATATCATCCTTCATTGATTTTCATATTAAACAGGATATTTAATTGATTATTTTCCACAGTATAAATTTAATTAAGTGGGATGTTAGGACACGTTTTCGAGACAAATTTAGTGAGATTTAACTCTTCGTATAAGTGATGAACTATTAAGTGAGATTCAAGAAGCAGAACAGGGTGGCAAGTAATGACCACAAATTAGGATCATCATAGTTCAGTTTATATAAATTATTATTAGAGTCAGTTCTTTGACAGTCATTTTTTATGTGTCACTCATGTCATATGCAAGTATGTCACCCATCACAACACACGATTATGTCATTCAGCATCATGTTCAAATTTAGAAATTTACAATTATTTATATCAATATGTATATCATGCATCTTACGTCGGATAAGACACAAATTATTTTAAGTTCAAATGCAAGATAAGATAAGATCAGTTAATCAGTAAATAAGAAAATCATTCATTTGCATGGTACCAATGCAGCTTTAGGGTAGGCATGCAAGCCACGGACTCAAACGTGATCCATCATAGTACACTAGAGTATCACACAGTCGGCTTCCTTTGCTACAGTAGAGGAAGTTAGTGCATAACCTTGCATATAGGGTTAAGTGTGTTAGCCAGCTAGAAAAGTCAGATCAATCAAATAAATCAGATAAGTCAATTAATTCAAATAAATCAAGACACGTCATGCATAGCATAAGCATCAGTATGATTAGTCATGATTTTAAGCTCTCAGCATGAAAATTCTTATGAAAAACCTTACGTTTATTATGTTTACATTGTAATGGGTTTCTTACTGAGTCTTCGTTTTAGTTTTCTTTCATTTTTTAACCATCCAAGTGAAGTTGATGATCAGTACGAGTAGGGCAAGCTTAGATGGAACAGACCATGAACTTAGTGACTTTATTGTCTAGCTGTTTTTTCCATTCCAGTTGGTTTGGGATTATGATTATATTTGCTGTAAGATGTGGTTTATTTTATCAACTCTTTTATGTGATAAACAATGTTTATTTAATTAGGAAGGGGGTATTACAACCGTATTTACAATATGATAAGGGAGATCGTAACACCTTCACTTTATTTTCTATGTATTGCACCCATTAGCATTAGGTGCTACTTTGCTCTGGAATCCTCTAAAAAAAAATCCGTTGATTGTACTTCGTCAACCTAGGGGTTATCACTCCAATTTAAGCACTCCAGAGTGGTTAGAGGAATTCCACTAGGATATTCCTCATCCTAGCATTTGGGGTCGTGATAAGAACTGTTTTTCTTTTAATGCACAACCCGAAACGCATGTGACATGTACTTGGGACAAAATCATTCTTTTTCCTTTAATGCACAATCCGAAAACATGTCACACAGGACCATGTAACTTTTATGCAACAATGTCATGTACTTATGCTATATTCCTCACGTGTATAGTTTGAAAAAATTAGAGCATAACAAAATATATACTTGCGTACAACATATGAAAGTCAAACCGAGCATACACAATTTCTCAAAATTCCAAACATGTCATTTGAACCAACAATTATATCAAGTAACATTTGAGGATAGCATGAACATATAATATATGAATAATAGCATGCAACAAGTAGCAATTCCATAATCCAATTTGAGCAACCCAAATGTAAAGTTTACACGTACATAAATATATTATCCAAGAGTAAGTTAAAGGCTAACTTACAAGCTTTCCCTTACTTACAAAGAGTATAATCTCTATAGGCTGAAATAAAAGCGTATTAACTTTAGAGACATCCTCAATTGAGACACAAACTTCAAAGCTCTAAAATTATAAATCTAGCAAGAGTTTCACTTTAACTCCTTGACTCTAAAAGATTGAACATTTAGTTCTAAACCTTCAACATTGCAATCTGACCCCAAGTTTCTTCAAGCTTAACAAACTTTGTGTAGTCTTCATCCTAGATCCGTTTCCAACCTCAAAATATGTTTCCTAAAAAATCATACCACAAAAGATACCTCATTAGAAGAAACCTTTGATCTTAATCATTCACAACATGCGCTTGGCTTAATGTCACACTTGAAATCATCTTCACCAAAATGAAGTGCTTGATTTAACACTAGAACAGAACTCCAAATGTATGTTCATCCTATCGATTCACGCAACTTATGACCAAATCTAAGAGAAACACCATTCAACACACATTGGTCGCCAAACCACAAAAATAGGAACTTGATCTAAGGTACCTTGCTTCCTTTGTACATTTGGTTCTTAGGACATTAAAGTGTCAAATTTTTTTCTAAACATACTCATGATCAAGACCACTTCCTAGGATATCAAGTCCACATAATCTAAAATACCTTTAGAGAGAAAACCTGAGACATGCATTTTGATACTTTTGAATATATGAAATTTCTACACCATGCTTTCCTCATAGATCTGAACCAAGAAAATCGTTTCCAAGCCTAATTTGAGCCCTTAAGCATTACATTATCCATAAAAATCCAATCTTTAGGAGATCAACCTCAAATCAACAATATTCAAACCCCATGACATGCATTGACTCTAGATGGCATTATAAACCCCCATACCTTAAATCTCACACAAAAACCTTTGATCCAAACAACGTTCCCATTTCTAAGGCTACCCAAAGATCTGAGTACACCATTAAAGTCATAAAAATCCATTTTTTTTTATCAAGCTTAGGCTCAAGCTAACATCACTAGACATATTGCTCCCAACCAAAAACTAAAGCCATCATAAACACCACAAATTGACTTCCCTCTTCTAGAAAATGCTTCCATTAGACCACTAACACAACTCTCCAACATTTAGTACAAGAAATAGGGAGAGAAAGATTACTCACCAAGTCAAAAATATTGAAAATGAGGCTCGATTTGCATTGTTCTAACCAATAGCTCTTGCTTTTCACCATTGTTGCATGATATGCTATTGATTTGAAAGTGGTGCAGCTGAAGCTTTGTGTGTGTGCATGAATAGAGAGGAAAAGAAGAGAAGAGTGAGTGATTTCTTGTAAACCCTTAAATCAGAAGATAAGGGGGTGTTTTTATACTAAAACTAGCCCAAACTCTCTTTTTTCTTGTTACAACTTTATTACCAAGTGGATGGCCCTGGATTTTAGCTATTGCATGGTGGACAAGTGGCGCATGGTAAGTCTCTAACTATTGCATGTTGGACATGTGGCTTTTAGCTGATGCATGTTGGGGAAGTGGCGCCTAGCTGATGCATGTTGGGCAAGTGGTGCCTAGCTGATGCATGTTGGACAAGCAGTGCCTTGCTACTGTATGTGGGACAATTGGTGCATGGCTAATGCATGTTGGACAAGTGGCACCTTGCTACTACATGTGGAACAAGTCACGCATGGCTGATGCATGTTGGACATGTGGCGCCTCCATTAATGACTCTTCATAAATGCTCCACCAACCACCACTGCTTTAAATGCTTGAGTGCTATTGGGTGATGGTGGGTGGCACACTAAGTTAGGAAATAGGGTACAAAATATTAAAAATGTTCTTGGAAAGAATCCTCTTGCCAGGCGACGAGGGTACTTGAAAATTTGAAATCCTCTTCATCTCTATCATAATTGCTTTACTAGGAAACCTAAGAACACTTTGCATGTGTGCCATGTGTCCATTTGTTGCTAGGGATAGGGATTTTTGGAATCCCCTTTGCCCTATTTTTCGAAACCCTCTTTTGTCTCTTGCTTTTCTCTTCAAATTCTGAAACCCTAGTGGCTTGCATGAATGCCATGTGGCATGTGCCTTTTGTATGTCCAAAAACTCCCATGATTGCATCTTCTAGAAAGATGAACGCCCCATGCATGCTTGCCAAGTGTGATGGCCGAATGCCTCTCCCTTGCTCTTAATCATCTCCTCTATTGAAAACTTAAAAAGGCTTTGTTGCATGAAGGACATCTGGCGTTGATCAATGTTATTTTTATGTGATTTTTATTACTATTTTATTTATGAAAAATGTCATTTTTTCTTCAAAACTATTGATTTTATTTTATTTCTATATATTTTTCTTTATTTTCTTAAATTTGAAGGAATGAGAAGATTTAGTGCGAAATGAGAGCATTTTGGTAAAAAAGAAGAGATTACGAATCCAGACCGATGAGAGGCAACAATATCTGAAGAGAACCGAGGAGATTTAGGCAAAGAAATGTGCGACCAAAATTGGCGATAAGAGTTAGGTACTAAGCGAGATATTTTACCTTCTAGGCGAGAAGACTTGGCGCAAGGCTCCAGGCGACTAGTCTAAACGACCAACCTAAACAAAAGCGTGGGCGACAACTAGCAAAGGCAAGCAGCCTTGCTGCTCGGTAAGTTGGCGAGAGGGTTCTATCATCCCGATCGGGAGTCTTCCCTCTCGGTTGGTGAGAGGGTCCTATCATCCCGATTAGGAGTCTTTCCTCTTGGAAGGTGAAGAGACTAGTTAAACTCATCACACATGGCATATACTCGGTGGGATCCTTCCGAGTTCCGTAATCAATCAAACCGCATACCACTAAATCCTCTCGAACTTTGTAAATCAAGCCGCATATCACTGAATCTTCCATTTTAGATAATTCCGTTATTCTCAGGATAATTGCTTTTATGTTAACTTTTATTTTTAGAAACTATTTTCTGGATCTTTAGGCTAGATTATAGCTGCATTTATCTTGTTTTCGAATTTAGATTTCGATATCCATTTAATCTTGTCTTGTTGGATGAATAGGGAGTTTTGAGATTTTTAGAGACTCTAAGTTTTAGATTTCAATAAACCAGAGTTTATCATTTTTAGAGAGTCTGAGTTTTAGATATATTCTTATTATCTTTAAAATCTTAATTTTGATACTATTTTCTTCAGTTTAATTTAGATAAACAATTCTTTAAATTTTAGTTTTCCAAATAGTAATTAATTTAGTAAATTTCAATACTCAATAGTATAATTATTTCCTACGAGTTCGATATCTTTTTTCTTAAAAATATTTTACTACTTGTTACGATTCTGTGGCAGATATATTTTTATGCAAACAAATTTTTGACATCATTGCCAAGGATTAGTTATTAATTACTAATATTAATACTAGCTTGATTTTTATTACTTTGGATTTTCTTTTAGATATAAATTTAATTTTAGGTTAAATTAAAAAAAATTATTTGGTTTAAATTAGATCCCAGTTTGGTTTTTTTGTTTTCAGGAATCAGAAGTGCATGTGCCGATCTAAATCATTAGAGCATTCACTTTCTGATCCCGAGATTGAAATAGCCTTATATCGGATCAATAAAGAGAAAAAGAAAGAGGTCGCCGCCTCCAAAGTTAATATGGCCAACCAGAAGCACAATGTGTTAAGAGACTATGTGATGCCCTGTGTCCATGGGGTGACATCTAGTATAACGCGACCAATTATACAAGCCAATAACTTCGAGATCAAACCAGCCATCATTCAAATGATTTGACAAACCATCCAATTTGGGGGGCTATCACAAGAGGATCCTAATGTCCATATTACAAATTTCCTAAAAATTTGTGATACTTTTAAACACAGCAGAGTGATAGATGATGCAATTCGATTGAGACTTTTTCCTTTTTCACTTAGGGAAAAAGCAAAAGTTTGGTTGAACTCTTTGCCGCCTGGCATCATCACCACTTGGGAGCAGTTGGCACAAACATTCTTAGCAAAATATTTCCCTTCGGCCAAGACAGCGAAATTAAGGAATGATATCACTACCTTCACCCAATTTGAGGGTGAATCATTATATGAGGCATGGGAGAGATACAAGGATGTATTGCACAAGTATCCATATCATGACCTCCCAGCTTGGCTTCAAGTACATATATTTTACAATGGTTTGGGACCCAAAAATCGATCTATGGTTGATGCAGCCACAGGAGGAGCATTAATGAGTAAGACCCCTGAAGCCACATATAAACTTCTGGAAGAGTTGGCGTCTAACAACTATCAGTGGGCCGCAGAGAGAGCAATGCTAAAGAAGTTGGCTAGCATCATTAAGCTTGACTCTATGTCTGCAATTATGGCTCAGTTGGCAAATCTATCCAAACAACTAGGTAAAATGAACGTTAATATTATTCAAACTAATGTTGTTTGTGATCATTGCACAGGAAATCATTTAAGTGTAGATTGTCATGTGGGGAATCATTTTGCACAACCGAGTTATGAATAAGCTCATTACGTGTCCAATTTTCAACGTCAAAATAATCCTTATTCAAAATACGTTTAATTATAGATGGAGAAATCATCCTAACTTTTCATTGAGCAATAACCAAGTGCCGGTTGACCCCCTCAACAGTTTCCACAGCAAGAGAAGAAGCTGATACTTGAAGATATGCTTATGCAATGCATGCAAAAGAATGATATGGCGATACAAAACAACTCAGCTTCAATCCACAATCTTGAGGCTCAAATCGGTCAACTCTCAAACATGCTTACCGAGAGGATAGCAGGGACTTTACCAAGCAACACTATGACCAATCCGAAGGAACATGTCAAAGCCATAACATTGAGAAATGGGCGGACATATGACCAAACAGTAAATACCGAGTAAGATGCAAAAGCTGCCAAAAATAAGGAGTCCGAGAATAAGGAAACCGAGTACGTGGTGAAAGAAGCATAGCGAGATGCGACCGACCAGCAAGCTGAGAAGACTAAAGAGAATGAAGGGTTGCAAAACCCAAGAAATCCAGTAAGTTTCATTCTGAAACTTATTCTCGTTCAATTTATGATCCACCAATTTCTTTTCTGCAAAGATTAAGAAAAAATAAGATTGATAATCAATTCTCTAAATTTTTGAGTATATTTAAGCAACTGCATATTAATATTCTTCTCATTGAATCTTTAGAGCAAATACCTAAATATGCAAAAAAAATTAAGGATATATTATCAAACAAGCGGAAGTTTGATGAGCATGAGATTGTAATGCTGACCGAGGAGGGCAGTGTAATTTTACAAAAGAAACTATCGCCTAAGTTGAAAGATCCGGAGAGTTTCACAATCCCTTGCACTATAGGAAATTCATATTTTGATAAAGTTTTATGAGACTTAGTGGCAAGTATTAATCTAATACCTCTCTCAGTTTTTAGGAAACTAGATCTTAGATGAGCAAAGCCGACCACCATCTCTCTACAGTTGGCAGACAGATCTATTAAATATCCAAGAGGACTCCTTGTGGACGTACTAGGAAATGGGGTGGTCAAGATAGACATGAAAAATAGATGGCAGAATTTAGAGCTGTGTTAAGCGAGTGTGAGTTAAGAGACCTGGGGTATGTTGGTATACCATATACTTGGAGTAATAGAATAGAGGGATCCTCTTCCATTAGTGAGAGGTTAGACAGATTTTTGGCCAACGCTTAGTGGTATAATCAGTTTCCTTTGGCTACTGTCACCCAGGGTAGTGTGGCATATTCTGATCATATCCCTTTGTGGGTAGATACTGCTGAAGCTTGAGAAGGGTGGAAGGGAGGTAAGCCTTTTAGGTTTGAAGCTATGTGGGTGGGGCAGGAAGGGTGCAAACGTATTATTGAAGAAACTTGGGGGGGGGGGGTCTAGTGGGAGTAACATGCGAGATGTTATGAGAATGATTTTGGGCTGTGGAATGCAACTGGCTAGTTGGAACAAGCAGACTTTTGGAAATTTCAAAACCAACCTCAATGCAGCAAGGAGGAGACTTCCATTGCTACAGGAAAAATATCCTACCTATTCTGATATGAGTGCTAATATACAGGCAAGGGAAAAGGTTCAGAAATAGCTAGGAAGAGAAGAACTAATGTGGAACCAAAGATCAAAGGCTTTGTGGATGCAGGCAGTGGATCAGAATTCAAAACATCTTCATACAAAGGCATCACATAGAAGGAAAAAGAATCATGTAAATGAGCTACAAGATGATTATGGAAATTGGAAAGAAGTGGAGCAACTTGATAATTTGATTGTAGGGTATTTGCAGTAGTTGTTTTCAGCTTCAAATCAAAGAGTATGGTGCCCCTAGCGGGCTTGGGATTTGACAGAATACTGAAGTGCCGGGATAAGCAACACAAGGTTTCATACCTCTCGTACATGACAGATAAGATGTAATGCACCTAATGATAACTAGTAGTATGCAATATAATGCAGCGGAAAGTCAACTTAAGTCAAATAATGGAACAATAGTTATGGTACCGAAGATCATAAAATTCCAATAATTCATATACCATAATAGTCATCAAAAGTAGTTAAGAGTTTCCAAAAGAACTCCCAAAACACGAGACAAAAACATCCAATCATCAAAAGAGGGTCATTTCCCAAAAGTTGTCCCCTTACATAAGTCTTTATCCTGAGTGAGAATCGAGTTTTACTCGCTTCTCTAAAGCCCGGTCCCTGTCCCGATTGTGGCTTATTTTAAACTTCTCAATGTCCTGAAGTATTTCAGTGATTGCTCAATCAATTGACTCAAGATGGTCCAAAATAGAAGGCACAGTCGAACCTAAGACCGTTTTAGGCACGATCCTCTCTAGAAGAGGTGTCATCCTCTTGCACTTCTTCATTAGTGCCCTCTTGGATTCCTGTCATGACTTCTATCATTCCGAATAGGAGAATGATAGTGGAAAATACAACAGTGAAATTTCGAGAAATCTCAGTAAGTAAACAAATAATATGTAACAGATATTGTGAGAGTATGAAACCAAACTTAACAATGAATGCATGGACATGAAACTTTACTCATGCATATAACCTTTCAAAAAAGACATCGTGTAAAACATAACTTTCATAACCTTTTTATTCATAAAACATTATTTATTCTTTTCATACTTATTGATATAAAATAACTTTGAGCTCAAGGCCTTTCTTAATTTTAACATATAATTGGATACCTTACTACTCCTCTATGCACTGTTTGTTTTCCGTTAGTTACCGCATCAACCATTAGCCACTTTGACCAAGGTGAATAAGTCTTACTTATAACTTTCATATTACAGCAGCTTGCATTTTGCCTTCACTGTAGGGCACCTACTAGCTTTAGTTGCGATCTCGCTTCAGTATCCTTTTCTTTTAGGAGCTATTCGAGATTCGTTAACAGTATTTCGTTGACCTAGGAATTATCCCTCCATTTTAAACACCTTTGAGATGACAGAAAAATTCCACTAGGACATTCCCCCGTCCTAGCCTTTAAGGTCGTCATAAAAATTTTAAAAGACTCTTTTTCTTTCAAAATATTTTCACAATCTCAATGCATGTGACATGACAATGAAACTTATAACTTTCATGAGACACATGCAAATGCTGAATGCTTCATCATGATCATATAACATTCAAACATGCAATTCCAATACATTTCGTGTTAGGGCTTCAAAATATTAGAACATGTGAACATGTTCTTTTATAAAAATTCTAAAGCATTGAATATCAATCAAGAAACAAGCATTCAATACTTTCCATGTAATGGCCGAAACATACAAACCCTAGCACATCCAAGAATCATTTTTTGCTCTTGAAACTTAAAACACCAATTGATCATACCTCATCCATACTAATAACCATGACCTTCAAGTTGATAGCATGCATTCCAATCAACTTTTTCATGAACTGAGAATCTTCTAATGTGTTAAACAAAGCTTTAACAATGAATACTCATGGGTGGCCGAAACAATCTAGTGATCATAGACAACATTTTCTTGAATTTAGTCCCATACAAGATTCGTTAATAAACAAATTCATATACAAAACAAACATTGTGCAATCTGAACCCTAATATGGTTTCTTATTCCATTTTCAGAACATAAATACATTCAAAAGGCCATTCTATTCATACATTAGATAATCAAGCTATAAAGAGATTATATCACATGGAAGAAACATTAATATCATAAACAATTGTATAAAACTATGCAACCAACAAGTTCACATGACATATACACAAAATATCCAAGTATAAATTCTAAGTGTACTTAAATCCGTAATATATAGCAAGCAAGCTGAAAATACATATAATACTCGTTAGGTTCATCATTTAAGAAAACCCTAACCCATGTGATTAAGTGTTGTGCTCTTGACATTTTTTTCCAAGAAAGGACTCCAAACATTTGGACCTCCCTCCCTAGAGTCCAAAACTTGTCTACATCAAAACTCTAGCTCATAGAAACACTATAGTCGTGGCCTTTATCCTAAAAAATACCATACTTGTTGCATCTATCTTTCTTGAAGAAAAACTCTAATCTAACCATGTGCATAAAAACATAGGTTCATGTGGAAAAACCTTTCAAAACATGAGCGAACTCGTTCCACCTCAAATGTGTGTGTGTGTGTGAGCATGAGTTCTAGATGAACTCACTAAAAACCGAAACTTCTAGTTGAAAGTATCTTCTTACTTTGCTTATCCTCCAAATGATGTTTGGATGAGAAGAAAATATTGTGGAGAGTGTTTGGATGGTGAGAAAATGATAGAAAGTTGAAGAGAAGGTGATGGCCGTATACTTCAAGAGCAATTCACAAAGTGACTAAAAGTTCTAGGGTTTTCAGTTGCTCTCATATTTAGACACAAAACTTCCTACACAAGCCAATGTTCCTTGCATGGATGCCAAGTGGCATGCCACCCTAAGGCCTCTTCTTCTAGCTCATCATTTGATTGTGTTGGAAACACAATAGCACCTTTTGGACAAGTGGCGCCTCCTTCCTCAAAACTGAAGCCTCTTTCCTCTTTTGCCCCTTCATTTCATGTCTTCGTTCAATGACCTCGTGGCTAAAAGGTCTTTTATCAAACTCAAACCTTCCTAAATCTCTTAGATGCATGTATGTGTGCCAAGTGGCATGTGAGGTGTGTGTGTGTGTGTGTGTGTGTGCATGGGCTGCTGAAAACTCTCTTTTTCTCAAAGAAGATCTTCTTTCACCACACTTTTCGACAAGCATATGATTGGTCCAAAATTGCACAAACTCCCTCGCCCTAGCCGTCCATCTCAAAGTGTCTTACACAAGATTCTTCTAAAAATCCTCCTAGGCGTGCAACCTCCTCTTCCCAAACTTTATTTTTCCCCTTCCCAAGACAAAGCTTTTCACCTACCTTTTTGCATGTATGACACATGACAAAAAGCAAACCTTCATTCTCCATGGTTGTCGTGCAAGGCCTCTTGGCCTTCCCTAGGCTCCATTTTTTCATAATCTAATCATTCTCCTTCTAGAACCTCTCTCCCATAGTGACAAATGTCATAATGCTTCTTCCTACAAATAATCCTCCATGCATGCGTGACACATGGCAAGATGAATAGTTGATCTCCTATGGTAGGCGTGTAAGGCCAAACCCTAGATCCTTCTCACCTCTCTTCCCTTATTTCCATCTAGATTCATCAAGTCCTAAACATAAGCTCTATTGGATGATAACTAGTATGCAAGATCTTGAGTTAGGCGTGAGCCCTAGTTCCATTGGGCTTCAAACCCTAATTGCCTGTGAAGGTCGAAAGTCTCATAGGATGTGTTTAAAAAAAATATTTACACAAAAAGCCTAGAAAGTCTTGGTCGTCACAAAGAGGTTGCATGGATTTAGTTACAAATATTGGTAGCAAGGTTACTAAGCAGATGAATAAAGAGTTTTCTGGAAGATACAAAGAAGAGGAGGTGGCTCAAGCTTTGAAGCAGATGCATCCAACAAAAGCACATGTCTCCTATTTTCTTTCAAAAATACTGGCATATCATTGGTAAATCTGTCACTGTTGTCTTACATGCCCTTAATTTTAGAGATTTGCCAAATGATCTCAATCACACATTCATCACTTTGATTCCTAAGAGAATTTCAGCCTTGAAAGTGGCAGATTTTCGACCCATAAGTTTGTTTAATGTCACTTACAAGCTTATTACAAAAGTATTGGCTTATATTCTCAAACAAGTGTTGCCTAGTATCATTTCTGCATCACAAGCTGCTTTTGTGCCGGGTAGACTTATCACAGATAATGTCCTTGTGGCTTATGAACTTATACATATTTTAAGACAAAAAATGAAAAGGAAAAAAGGTTGTATGTCCCTTAAACTAGACATGAGTAAAGCATACGAAAGGGTAGAATGCGACTTCTTGGAGCAGATCATGGCCAAGTTAGGTTTTGAGACCAAGTGGATTCATATGATTATGAAATGTGTGTCCTCAATTTTCTTTTATGTTCTGATCAATGGAGTTCCAAAAGGACCAATTACTCCAAGTAAGGGACTGAGACAAAGGGATCCAATATCCCCTTATCTTTTTCTACCTTGCATTGAGGATTTAATCCATCTACTTAGAGAAGTTGTTGATAAGCTTTTTGTGCCTGGTAATCAAATTTACAGAGGTGCTCTTAGATTAAATCATTTGTTGTTTGCTGATGACATTCTCATTTTCTGTAGAGTAGATATCAATACTAATAAGTCTATTCAAGATTTGTTGAAGAAGTATGAGTTGGCATCTGAATAGATTATTAATATGGATAAAACCTTTATGGTGTTTAGCAGAAATGTGAGTAATACTATCAAAGAGGATATAAGGATGTAGTGGAGGGGGGAAGGTAGTAATGTTCAACAGTATGAAAAGTATTTGGGACTACCTCCTATGGTGGGAAGAAGAAAAACAAATGCATTTTCTAGGATCAATCATAGAGTATGGCAGAAATTACAATATTGGAAAAAAAATCAACTGTCTCAAGGAGGAAAAGAAGTCTTGCTTAAAGCAATTGCATTATCCATTCTAACGTATGCCATGAGCTATTTTAAGCTACCTGGTTGCTTGTGTAAGGAGTTGGAGAGTATGATAGCTCAATTTTGGTGGGGTAAAAAAGAAAATGATAAAAAAAAAAATCCACTTGGTTAGTTGGAAGAAAATGTGTAATTCAAAGTTTAGATGAGGGTTAGGCTTTAAAGACTTGAAGCTGCTCAATTTGGTTCTTTTAGCAAAACAAGGGTGCAGGATCTTACAAGAGAAACATACATTGCTTCACAAAGTTTTTAAAACTAAATATTTCCCAAAAGCATTTTTTTTTTTTTATTCAAAGTTGGGCTATAACCTTTCTTATGCTTGGAGAGGAATATGGGAAGCCAAGTCTTTTCTTTTCAGGGGTTGCCAGTGGCTTGTGGGCGATGGAAAATTGATAAAAGTGTGGACAAATCCCTCCCTTGGTCACAAAATATTGCGAGCTGAACTGAATGCAGTGGACGAAGGGAGAGGAATGACAGTTGATTCACTCATTGCTATTGATACTTGATGGTGGAATGTTCAAAACAGTTATGGCTCTCTTCAATCCAATTGTAGCTACTGACATCCTTAAGATTATTATCTGTCCAAAAGGCAATGAGGATAAATGGATCTGGAGTCATGAGAGAAATGGGTGTTTCAGTGTTAACAGTGCATACAGATTCGTTAAAAGTATCAGTGAGGAATCTGTTGGTGAAAGCGCTATAGGTAATAAAAAAACTCTTTGGGAAAAACATTATGAAAGTTGAAGATCCCTCAGAAGATAAAGATTTTTACTTGGAGGGCATGTAAAAACTGTTTACCAACTTATAGTAACCTAAGACAGAAACATGTTGAGATTGACACAATGTGTTACTTCTGCAAAAGTGAAGAGAATGATCTATCACATGCTCTTGTCTACTGTCTTGAATTAACAAAGGTCTGAAAAAATTATTTGCCTTTGTTGTTTGAGAGTGCAGAACCTCAGAGTTTTTTAGAGTTAGTGTTGTTGCTGAAAGAGAAGGGAACTATGGATGATTTTCAAACTTTTTTCTTAATTGCATGGGGATTATAGTTTAGGAGAAATAAGAGGATTCATGAGAATATTTCTTTTGCAACTAAATAAGTGATTGCTCATGCATTACCCTTGCAGAAATTCCACAACGAGCTGGTGTAGTCTTCAAGTTCAAATCCAAAGACTGTATAGCTGGAAACCTCCTCCTACTGATTTTCTCGAGGTTAATGTTGATGGAGTTTTGTTATTTAGCCAACCTAAAGTTGAAGTGGGAGTTAGAATCATGTATCAATAATATTATTTTTTTATCTTTATTTATTAATAAGACTGGATACATAATCACTTATTCAGTATTATAAATAGAATTTCTGCTTTTTTTTTTTTTTTTAAATTGTTTATGGCCAGACATACATGTCAAATGTCAAGAATGGTTTCCAGAAAGTCCTTGGGAAACAGTAGCGTGCTTCGTAAGTCCAATTCAACCAGATCGAATGGCATCGGCAATCCCTCAACCACTATGGCCACTGTTTCGCCAGCACAGATCAAGTAGTAGATTCCTCATCTCCCGAAATCCTCCACAAAAATGCACGGCGAAGAAGAAGAGCGACAATGTTTCTAGTTGTCTTCCTAGACTCCCCGATCTCCGTCTTCGTCACTATAATACTTCTCATCTTCCTCTTTCGCTTTGCCCTTGTCTTCGTCTTCCTCGTCCTCCTCTTCATTTTCTGCTCCAACCTCGTTCACCTCCTTTTCGTCATTCTCTGCCCCTCATGAACACTTATCAGGCTGCAGCTCAGGACTCCACCACCCAGCCCTCAACCAAAACGGTACATACTCATCTCGCTCTACATTTAACTTTCGTTGGTAATAATATGTTATAGTGGTCTCTCTAAGATTCTCAATCATATGGGTGTAATGGGTGGCTGTGAGGTACCCTAATTTATGATAATTGGCTGTCCCTCTAGCTTTACAATCATATTTTGAGTAATGGGGCTCTCGATTCATTCGGTAATTCATGATTATGAGATTCTTTCTGGACTCTTCTAGGTTTTCCAGTTCGTAAGAACTGGGTAATGGGTCACCGTGAAATATGAATTAACTAATAATTGGTTCTAATTAGCTGTTCTAATTAGCTGTTTCGCTGGGTTTTTCCACGATTCATGTGCAATTGGTCACTCTAAACTCGTTAATAGTAGTTTTTTATTTGGCGTTGCATAGCTCTTTAGTCTTATGGAAATGGTGGGTTGCTCTGTATTAAATTGATACTTAGTGACAATGGGTTTTGATTCAGTCATGTTTTTGAGTAGTGGTTCTTATAGAAACACTCATTTCTACCTTAAAAGGCCTAATAAGAGGAGTGGGATAACCAGGATGACTTTGTTCTTAAGTCATGTGGGACTTCTCAATACGCTTCCTCACATGTGGGGCGGTATTTCCGGTACCATCATCATGGATAGATCACATGAGCTCATCATTATTCATAGATTGACCTACTCTGATACCATATAGAAATACTCATTTCTCCTCATAAAAGGTCTAATAAGAGGAGTGGGATAACTCCTTATAAAGCCCAGGATGAGTTTGTTCCTAAATCATGTGGAACTTCTCAATAGTTGTCTCTTGATTTGTCACTGCCTGGTTATAATTTGTAACTGCCCAACTAAAGTTTTAACGAATTTTGTGTTTTGAAGTACAGGTGAGGGTGGCGATAAGGGGAAGAGTGCAGGGGGTGTTCTACAGGAAATGGACGGTGGATAATGCTAACCAATTGGGGCTTAAAGGTTGGGTGCGAAACAAGAGGGATGGCTCTGTGGAAGCTCTGTTCTCTGGGAGCCATGATGCTGTGCAGGAGATGGAGCAAAGGTGTCGTCGGGGTCCAGCAGATGCACTGGTTACTGGCCTTGAGGTTTTTCCTTGCAGTGAAGATCCCGGCTCTGGATTTGAGCTCAAGCCAACAGTGTGATCAAGCTATGTAAAAGCATTTCCCCCAAGTTGCTAAGCTAGGATGTATAGCATAGTATTTTCTATATTCGAAAATATGCCTCAAGACTCTATTTAACCAACATATATGAAGTCAGTATTGTTGAATGTTAGGCATCTGTATATTATAGAGTGATGATAGGCATCTGTTCAATTAAAGGCTTTCGTGGTCATTTAGGTTAATGACGATTGTAATTTGTGATAGCCGCCGAATAAGCACCAGGCAAACCAAATTCAGAGGTTGGTTAGTGTGATACATGTAGCAGCCATGTCAATTGTTACTCTTTTCTTGTAAATTTATGGTACCCACTAGCATTCATCTTTTATTATGCCATCTGATTGTACCAATCAAAATAAAATTGTCATCTGATTGTGGATTTGGTGTCCCTTCAATCGTCTTTGGTAGATGAGTATTTTGTTTAAATTGGAAATTGCTTCTACATGACTATTGCCCCTTGCAATTCATCATTCATATAAATTATATTTGGTTGAGTAGTTGCTTTGCTATCGAGGAAGCGGATGTTGATAGATATTACAGAATACTTCATCACAAAACTTCTTTTCTTACCTCATATGCATGGAAAAGCATCTGTTTGGCAAAGGGTTGTATATGGAGCGTAGGCAATGGTGAAAGTAATAAAATCTGGCAGGATAACTGGCTGCCCTCTTTACACAATAGAAGGGTCATATCCCCATGCAAAATACTGGAGCCAAATGCTCTATGGTCAATGAACTAATTGGGATGGAAACATATAAATGGAAATGATTATTATAAATATCTTCTTCCCTTTTGAAGCAGAACTTATTTTAAAGATTCCTCTGAGCCCTCCCCCCGAGCAGCGTAGACCAATTAGCATGCGGAGGAAACAGGAAGGATGAGTTAATAAATAGTAGTGAGATGAGATAGGAATTTTGTGAATAGTAGTAAGATAGTTTATGAATAGTAGTGAAATAGTTTAAGTTGGATATTTTTTTAGATTTTGGGAAATGAGAGAGAAAACGTTGAATAAAAAATAATATAAAGTTAAAATATTGTTAGAATATAATTTTTTAATATTATTTTTGTTTAGAGATTTGAAAAAATTGATTTTTTTTTTATGTTTTGTTTGAAAGTTTAGGAGAGTTGTAATGATTAATTTAAAAATTTTGTATTTAAATTATGTTTAGGAAGGAAATGAGATGAGATTGTTTTGGAATGAGATTATTTCCAAACAAGCCATTAAGGAAGCAAGAAGACAGCTGAAAGTTCTAACGGGTGAAAACCCAGAATTTTGGATACAACTTTGGTACTGGAATATGACAAAGAATGTCAAGTACTTTGCATGGAAGGTCTGTTCTGAAACTCTGCCAAGTAAACACAATCTGTTTAAGAGAGGCATCCTCTCCGTTTCCAAGAACCCATATCATTGTTTCCACTTCTGCAGTTCCTGATAACGATAATGGTGATTATGATCAACTGAAAGCTAGCCAAGAAAGGCAACTCTGTATAGCTTCATCGAATTGATAATAACAGTGAAAAGATTTGAGTTATGATATTTTATGGGTTTTGGAAAAAGAAAGAGAAAAAGTTAAATTAAAATATTATAAAATTAAAATATTGTTAGAATATAATTTTTTAATATTATTTTTGTTTTTATATTTAATAATATTAAATTATTTTTTAGATTTTATTTGAAAATTTGAGAAAGTTGTAATGATTCAAAAGTGTTTGTGTTTGAATAATATTTGGGAAAAAAATGAGATGAGATGAGATGAGATAGTTTGTAAATAGTAGTAAGATGATTTGTGAATATTAGTAAAATGTTTTAAATTAAGTATTTATTGGGCTTTGGAAAAACAGAAAAAAAAAATTGAATAAAAAATATTATAAAGTTCAAATGTTATTTTTATTTTTAGGATTTGAAAAAGATGAATTATCTTTTTATTTTTTGTTTAAAATTTTGGAAAAATTTTAATGATTAGTTTGAAAAAATTGTAATAATTAGTTTGAAAGAGTTTGTATTTTAATGATATTTGGAAAGAAAATGAGATAAAATGAGTAATGATAGGATGGGATGAGATATGTTTACAAACATCCTTAAGTGTTAGAACTGAATCTTCAGTTAGGGAGCCCTCCCGCGCACAAAATAAGAAAGTAATGTATATAAATACAATATTAAAGCTTTAGTGATATATAGGTTTCGGAATTTTGGGAACTTGTTTGTAACGCCCCGTTCCTGGAGATCCAGAGAGTTAACTCCTATTTGTAACGCCCCGTTCTCGGAGGTCCGGAGAGTTAACTCTTAATACCTCAAATCAACTTAAATAGTACAACTATAAAATCCGAAAAATCCAATAAAATATTAATCAATTTAATCAATCCAAATATCTAAGTTCCTCCATGGGGACAATAAAGAAAATCTCAATAACATAAATTAAAAACTCTCTAAAACTCAAAATTATTCTTAACTCATCAAATCAAAATATCCGAAACATAAATTCAGTTTACTAACTACGACTCTCAAATAAGCACTTGTACCATCGGGCACTTATTCCACTCTGATCATTACACCTGCTAAAACTTTCTACTCTTGTTCTCCAGTTGAACCATCAAAAATATCTGAAAAATATAAGGAGATAAGGGGTGAGTTATCAACAACTCAGTAAGCAGAGGACATATACTAGTGTGTAAACATGAGCATTTACAGAGTTCAGAATGCAGAACAAAAATATTTTCTTTTAGAATGCATAATCAGAATAATGTTTTCAAAATGCAGCGTCTGAACATATTATCAAAAATATCAGAGCGAAAGTTCGAAAACATTCATAATCAAAATCCATTTGGCATAGCAGAAACTGAAACATCACATCTTATCTTATCATATCAGAACAATTACCATGTTTAACCTCCGTGGTAGGGTTGTGCAAACCCCGGTAGCTAACCGAGCAGAAATAGAATGTGAATCTTCCCCTTATTCATTCTCGGAGCCCCGAGTGTGCACATAGGAAAGACCACGCAGAAAACCACTTTGTTTCCAAAGTGGGTGCACCAGAAACAGAAAAGTTGGTACCAACACTAACAGAGGCCACAGTTTTACACCCGTGGTGAGCTTAGAACGGAACAAAAACAGAATGTTATGCCAGAGGTTTTCAGAAATCACATCAGATCATATCAGAGTACAGAAAATTTTCAGAACAGAACAAAATCATTACACAACATAATTTATGCACAAAATTTCATATTCGCTCTCTTTTTTCAAAGTTCAGAAACAGAATGTCAAAAATAATCTCATGTCTACACCAGTCATGACAGAAAATAATTTCTTCTTAAACAGAATCTCATGAGTAATGCAGAACAAATAACTGAGGCAGTTCAAGTTTCTTTTCAACATCAAATATGTATATTTTTCAAAAATAACCTCAACTCATTTTATTTTAAATGCAAAGTCTAGCATAGGAACCCCGCTTACCTGAACTTCTTAGCTTTTACGGAATTCCTCAAAAACGTCGAACAATAATTAATCGTCACCTATAAAATAATCACGTAATTCTCATAAATTTCCAATCAACCACTGATTTCGATATTTAATCCTAAACTTCTAAAATAACCTATTTAATTCCTCAAAACCTAAAATTCTCATAATGCCCTCATTTTCCAAAAACCATCAATATCCATTTAAACGAATTCGTACCAAATAAGAATTTAATCAAGAAGTATTAAAATAAAAATAAAACTCAATAAAAATTAATATTCAAAATATTTAAAATACCAGCAACATTTTATAAATAAAAAGAATACATTGGTTACAAAAATTTCCATAAAATAAGTCATGAAAAACTCTTCTCTTAAGAAAAATGGTTTACTTCCTTTAATTAAAAATATTATTAAAATACAAATATAATATTTATTGAAACTTAAAACAAAACTCATTCAAACATAAATCCCAAAAATAAAACTTCTCACCCGAAAATTTTAGGTTAAACCTACCTTCCATATATATATATATATATATATATATATATATATATATATATTAGGTCAAAGCTAGTAAGTTCCCAACCTAGGTTAAAACTTTCCATATATAATCTATATATAAAGTAGGTACAAATAACTTATAAGCAGAAACCAAACAAAGAAAATACACGGTATTAACACATGCGGCGCCAGGAAGTTACCCAAGGGAAACCGAGGCACACGTCGAGGGTGAGGTGCAACGGGGTTGGCTGGAGGGACTGCGGTGGTGCGGCTGAAGAGCAGGAGCGCGGCGGAGCTTCCGTCAAGCAGCGCTGGGCACGAGACAAAGAGAGGGAGAGGTGAGCGAGAGAGGGCGGAGAGAAAGGAGGGAGGTACTCACCGTGAGGGGTGCTACGTCTGGGGTGGCCTGAGGGTGTTCAGCGCCCTTATCCACGCGGGTGTCGACGGCTTGGAGTGGCTGGAGCGGTGCGGTGCAGTGCAGTGGTCCAATGGGTGGACCTCTGTTTCGGGAGGCTAAAAACAGGGGAATAAACGGCTGGGTTCCCGTGACAGGGGTGGGTTGCTGTAGAGCTAACCGTGGTGGTTTTCGTGAGGTGGGGACACAACGTGGTGGGGTTCTCGGTGGAGGGAATTGCAGTGGATTATGGTAGTTGAACGTTGCTCTGTTTTTAGATACAAAAACAAAGGAAACCGAAGCTTGCAGTAGCGGCTACGGGGGCGTTGGGCTACAGCTCTGTGTGGCTGGGCACGATGGTGAGGTGCAGGGACGGTGCTAAGGGGGTCCTAACGCAGAGGCAGCAACGTGGCTACGTGGGGTTCACAGTTTGCCCACGGGCTGGGCGGTGGGGCTATCACACGGTGGTATGCATGGCTGTGTGCGTGAAACAAAGGTTGGGCACGGCAGGGTGGTTAACGTGGGGTTGAGGAGCCTTGGGGAAGATGAATACAATGGCAAGAGGGGCTGGGCTGGCTTGCGAAGAGGAGGAATTTCTGGGCTACAGATTCGCGTGGGAAGGCAGCGGCGGCAGCTTTCTACATGCCCAAGGGATAAGTGTATCTGTGTGTATATATATATATATATATATATATTTATGTGATGAGAAAACCCTAGAGGGATGAGGGAGACTTGCGTGTGGAGAGTGTTGAAAAAAATAGACGTGTGTGTGCATGCATGCCGTGAACGAATGCGTGTGTATGCATGCCGTGGATGAGAGGCAGACCAAGGGAAAAAAGAAAAAAAATAAAAACAGAAAGAAATGAAAACAAAATTAAATCTGGTGTTTAAAAACAAAAAATAAACATGTGAAGAAAAATATAATAAAATAAATAAATAAACGGCCAAGATCTCCAAATAAATAAATAAATAAAAAATCCATAGTCCAACTATACCGATTTTGGGTCTGGGTGTTACACTATTACTCAAGAACATCACCGATAATAAATAATAAATAAACAGAAACTCCATAAAATGCTTAACTTATGTGTCCCTCCACAGAAATACTAAACAAAAATCTCAATAAAATAAATAACATCCCCACAAAGACTCAAATTATTCATAACTTGACGTATCAAAATAACCGCTAGAGATAAAACTACTAAATATGATCCTCCAAAATAATTGTACCCTTAGCACTCATTCATCTATGATTATCAAACTTTTCCAATACTTCCTACTCTTATTTTCCAGTTGAACCATAAAAATATCTTAAAAATGTTATGGAGATAAGTAGTGAGTTATCACAACTCAATAAGCAGAGAACATATGCTAGTATGTAAACATGAGCATTTTCACAGAGTTTAGAATGCAGAAACAAAACATTTCAGTTTTAATATGTAAATCTCAAAAATACATATTATCATAAAATCAGAGCGACATTCCAAACATTTCATATTCAGAAACCAACTTTTCATATTCAAAGACTCATTTGGCACAACATGACTGAACATTTTTATCTTATCATATCATATCAGAACAGAGGTCATGTATAACCCCTGTGGTAGGGTTGTTCATTATGCTAAAAGCCAAGCAGAACATAAATCACCATATTATTAAAGCGATTGCACTCATATCAGAGACCACAATTATATTTCATGGTAGGGCCAAAGGTTACTATTGTATCACGTGACAAGGCCAGACGTCACTATTATATCCCATGATAGGGCCAGAGATCACTATTATATCTCATGACAGGGCTAGAGGTCACTATTAAATCCCATGACAAAGTCACATATCAGAGCAAAACAGAATCAAAATCACCATATCATAATCAGAGTCAGAACAGATTCAGAAAGTTATGCCAAATGTTTTTCAGATGCCACATCATATCAAAATAGAGCACTGAAATTTAGATCATTTCACATTTTCTAAAACAGATTCAGAACATCTTCACGTCACATGCAAAATTTGTCAAATTTTCATATTTGCTCATTTTTCTCAGTTCAATAACAGAATGCAAACAATAAGCTCATGTCTACCCAGTCATGTCAGAAAAATACATTATTCTTATACAGAATTTCATACATATGCAGAACACATATATGAGGTTGTTTTAAGATTTCTTTTCAAAACAAACACGCATATTTTCAAAATCAACCTTGTTTCATTTTCTTTTTATGCAAAGTCTAGCATAGAAACCCCGCTTACCTGGACTTCTTAGCTTTTCAGAAATTTTCCTTAGTAATGCCGAACAAAAATTATTCGTCACCTATGAAATAATTGCGTAAGTTTTGTAAATTTTTAATCGGACACGTATTTCGATATTTAAACCTGAAATGCTAAAAAAAAACTATTATCCTAAAAAATATCTAACATTCTCATAAGCCTAAGTTGTTACCAATCTCGAATACATCGATTTTCACTTAATTTCACCTACTAATCAATTAAATTCTAAAATTATTCTTGGCCCCCACTCAACTAATTTCTAATACCATAATATCATCACAATATAAAGACAATTTTTATCTCAATCCGACTTAGGTCCTCCGTAAAAATAAACACGCCTCAAATCTAAAATTCAAACCCCCATGCCTGGATTTATTACTCGGGGGGCCAAAAAATGTAATATCATGACCTAACCTTCCCTATCAAAACTGTACGTAACAAGCAACCGTAACTTTCTAAAGGAAGAATCTTACCAAAAGGGAAATCGTGCTACAGAGGAGTTGCAATCCACGGGAGAGAGCTGCTCGAAATTGTAGACTGGGTGGTGCGGTGAAGATGTCGTCCAGCTAAAGGATTGGGCACGAGAGAGAGAGAGTGAGTGAGAGCAGTGTGAACGTGTTTGTGGTAGCTGGGCCAGGTTGCTTTTGGTGGAGGCTTGCGGTGGTGAGGGTCATGCGGGAGTTGACAATGTGAAGGGCTAGGCTTCTAGGGAGGCGATGACATGGAGGAGAAGGGGGTTGTCCATGGTGCAACTACTCTATTTTGGACTCCCAAAAACAAAGGCTCTCTAAGCTTGGACGTGACTATGGTGTCATGAGGGTCATGGTGGGTTACAGTGGTGGCAGTGAGGTTTGGGCAGGGTGGCCCTGTGCGGTGGACGCACTCGAGATTGGGCTTTCGTGGAGTGGCTCTAGGTCTGTGGGTCTCTTGCCGTGCAATCTGAGTGCTCGTGGTGGAGTTCGACCTCTGCTGGCCGTGGATGGTGCAATGCAGAACTGCACGGACGGAGGACGATGTAGTTATGGATGGCAGTGTGGAGAGGCAACTATGCGTGGGTTGCTGAGGCAGAGTATGGGTCAACAGTGAGTGGACCGATGGCTTGTGGTGGTGCAGAAGCAGTTTGGAGCTGTTTCTATGGTGGAAAAAAGGCGTGAAGTAGGAAGAAAAGGGCAATTACATGAAGGAGGTGATTCACTGAAAACCATAGGCTGCGGCTACTTCTTTTGCAGGAGAGAAATACATGTATATATAGAGTTGATTGGAAAAACCCTAGATGAGAACAAAAAAAAAAAAAAAAAAAGGTAACCGTGCATGGCATGAAACATGAAACGTGCCTGACGTGGAAACTGGTCTTGGCTTCATGGGCTTGGGTTTTGAGCGTTGAATGGGCTTTTTCTTCGAGTTTTGAGCTCTCGATTCAACCTTTAAAATAATCTAACTTGTCCCACCAATATTTCCTTGGCCCATGAAAAGATTTTTCCTAATTCAAAAGTATTAAAAGATCCTAACCTAAATAGGAAGCCCTATAGAAATATATTCGACATTTGTCAAAAATAAAAATTGGGGCTTGTAGTCCAGTCCAAAAAAATGCTTGTTAATCTCAAGTTGGCTTTTCAAACGTATAAACCCAAAAATTTTAGAAAACAACTTGATGCGGAGTTATATTGTTAGTCATGAACATGGGATAGGCATGGAACTTACTCTCACATTTATTATTTTGGACTTTCCCTTCACATCTCAAACATTTTCAGGCGGCACCTTGGTTGAAAATTGGTCTATATTGGAAA
The DNA here is from genome assembly GCF_001411555.2 of Juglans regia. Classification (NCBI taxonomy): domain Eukaryota; kingdom Viridiplantae; phylum Streptophyta; class Magnoliopsida; order Fagales; family Juglandaceae; genus Juglans; species Juglans regia. The sequence goes on from NC_049903.1 coordinate 26,156,106, forward strand.
CAAATTTGCTTATAATTTCTATGCATACCATATTACTGCAGTGAATATTAGCTTAAGAAAAGTGCCATTCTAACACGCCTAGAAGGAAATTCATATCTTTTCTTCAATGTACAACACCATTTATTCAAGAGTAATGCTACATATAGTCATGGAGAGTGCAAGTGTCATGCAGTCACTTTGAAAAAGAGTGAGATTCACTATTAAAAAAATAATTTTATTTTTATGTAGGTTCCGTATTTATTTACTTTTTTTAAAGTGATTGTGTGGCACTTACACACTTACGATTGCAACTATCATTTCTCTTTATTCAAACACTTATTTTTTTCTCTTTCTTTCTTCCTCCTTTTCAATAAAATTTTAGGTTGCGTTTGGATAGCCAACATACCTCAACACTTTTCAAGTATTCTCGTACTATTTGAAATACTCCACATGCCAAACGCAATGAACCATCTTCGTATCAAAATCTTTTCAAAACTCACTATAATATTTATCACTATAATATATAAATAAAAAATAAAATCACTACAATATATAATAAAAAATAAAATCTCTATAATATTTATCACTATTATATATAAATAAAAATAAAATCAATATAATATATAAATAAAAAATAAAATCACTATAATATTTATCACTATAATATGTAATAAAAAATAAAATCACTATAATATATAAATAAAAAATAAAATCACTATAATATTTATAACTATTATGTATAAATAAAAAATAAAATCAATATAACATATATTAAAAAATAAAATCACTATTATATATAAATAAAAAATAAAATCACTATTATATATAAATAAAAAAATAAAATCACTATAATATATAACTAAAAAATAAAATCACTATAATATATAAATAAAAAATAACATTACTATAATATTTATCACTATTATATATAAATAAAAATAACATTACTATAATATTTATCACTATTATATATATAAAAATAAAATCATTATAATATTTATCACTATTATTTATAAATTAAAAATAAAATCATTATAATATTTATCATTATTATATATAAAAATAAAGTAAAATCACTACAATATTTATTAATATTAAAAAATCACTATAATCAAATTACTATAATATTTATTACTAAAAATAAAATCATTATAATATTTATGAGATCCACACCTTTTTTAACTACCTATCTAAAAGTCAACAAGTCAACATATTTCACACATCCAAACAATTTAAAATACTCTTAATAGAACCTTCAAACTCACTTCAATCTCTACTCATAATTATTCACAAACATTCTCAATACTTTTCAAATATTTTCACTATTCAAAAGTACAGTCTGCATCAATTTGCCTGTATGAGTGAACTCAAAAGGCTTCGGTAAGAAGACATGCATCCACATAAATGGCCCCAGTCATGGACGCTTTTCGTGAAGTCCTCATGAGCTCTATTCTTACGTCCTCGAGGTCCTTGGGCTTGGTATATGTGTATGCCATATTTATGACTCTAGTACTTGAAAATGGGAGGTGCATGAGTAATCTCTGACGCCCCACCTCAACCTGTAAAATAAGTACGTCATATTCAATTCACGATATTCGTGTTTAATTGATCGTGGGTTTGATTTCAATCATACATGATCCGACATTCACAAGCTGTTTGACAGTTTGTTTAGTCTGCGTGGTCTTGTTTAGTTATACAAATGAAATAAAAAAAATAACTAATAATAGTAAGATAATTTATAAATAATAATAAAATAGGTTATTAAGATGCTTTATGAGGTTTTAATAAATGAGAGAAAAAAATTAAATAAAAATATTATTAAATAAAAATATTTTTTTTAATATTTTTTTTATGAAATTTATAAAGTTAATTTTTTTATGTTTTATTTTAAAGTTTTGGAAAAATACTGATTAGGTAATAATTAGATGAAAAAGTTAAAAATTAGAAATTGTAAAGCGTTTGTACTTAAGTGGAGTTTTAATATTGAGATAAGATAAGTTGAGACTATCTATAAAACCAAACGGGTACTACGAGTCTTGAAGGCTTAAGAGAGAGGACATGCATCACGTGAATGGCCCCAGTCATAGATGCTTTTTCCTTTACCCCGTTTGGATGCTGGAACTTCTTGAGATCAACTTAGTTCAGTCTAATTTTAAACTGAGTCTAATATTCAAATACACAACTCTCAAATCACTAAGTATCACTCAACTCAAAATCTCTTTACACATAGGACCCATAACCATTTTCAACTTAATATCTCTTTACATGCGAGACTCATAATCTTTTTCAACTTCTCATAAATATATTTAAACTCATCTTAACATCCAAACACATCTTTTCATTTTAGGTGGGCCCCACAAAACTCATTTCACTATCTCACTACTATTTATAAAGAACTCAAATTATCTCAACTCAGTTCAACATCCAAACGGGTTTCGTTTTCATGAGCTTTAGCTTTATTACTCGAAGTAGACCTTGGCTGCTTTTGATGCCGGACAGAATAACAATTATTCTGCAAGCTAGTTTCAACAGATAATTCATAGAAAAGAAAACAAGAGAATTTCCCAAAAACAGAGAGAAAACGTCTTTGATGTTCAATTCAAATTATTAATATTCAAGAATGATCAAATCAACCTACAAGTCGGGCTATAATAACTTAAAATCACCTGAATTGGAATTTTATCAAAAATAGCAAAATCTCAATAATCATGCCAAAAATTAAATATATAATAAAACAAATAATTTGCAAAAAATTGGGCCCAAATTGAGTTCAGAATCACTTCCAAAATAGTAATGAAATATTACCGTAAAAGGCAACAAATAACAGAAATTGGAGGGGAAAATAGTCGAATTTGGCATCGAAAATGATGCACATCGAGTGCACGCTGAAAAGATCTTTTCGAATTAGAGTCATATGCGTGATTCTGATACCCATAGCCAAAGTTATGATCAAAATACCGAAACGTGCCCAAAACTACCCCAATCAAGGAAAGATCACGATTTCCTGCCCTCTTTGCACTGATCTACCACCTCTAGGTATCTCAGCGCAGTCAACGTACAGTCTGACAACTCAACATCATCTGACTCTGATCCTCCTGCATCAGCTTTGTTGTGATTATTTCTTTTTACATCCTCCAAAAGCTAGTGTATTTATCTTAATTTATTGATTCACTTGATCCTAACCCTTGACTTGGGCCTAGGATTTCTCATACTTGTTGAGCCAACATAGCAATGGTTTGCCCACACACTTACCGATACAATCCTTTCACTGAAGTTAGAGACAAATACCCTGAGGTTCCTTTTGTTTATTTAATTTCTCTTATAATGGCTAAAACCCAGAGGAGAGAAAACATTTGTTTTGTATAATATAATAACATAGTGCAGTGTCTTTTTTTTTCATGGGCAATGTTGTGAACGTGTTTCGCACACCCACAATTTGGTTCCCTCATCCATGATGCTGCTAACTTAAAAATGAGAGGGTGAAATGGATGCCCTTTTTTGGCTGAGGGGTGCCTCCAATGCTTAAATTAGTCGTTTAGGAAAAAGTATTTTCTGGCTTTTTACAAAGGGAGAGAGTGTTAGCGTACTGTTTGCTCCTTTTCCTTCCTTATTTGTACTCCTTTCTTGGGTGGGTTTCTCCCCCTCCTTCTCTTCTCCTCCCCTTCTTGGAGATGGAGTAGCCATATTTCCTCAGCAACCTGACCTTCATTCCTTCCTGAGGTACCACTTTACTACATTTAATGCGGTAACCTTTATGGGCCTTCCCATTTGTCCATCTTGATACGAGTATGTCTTCTGATTTTGTGTATATGGCCATTTAATGTGGGGTGAATCTTGGAGATCTTATTAAGCTTCTCCCTAGTAGGGGTAGGTCCTCTCTACGAGCTCATCGACGTGCTTTGTGTGACTGAAACTCTTATGGGTGAAGGGACAGGCACAAATCTTCCACTGTACTTATGCCCCTCAATTGACAATGGAACTTTGCGTATGACTTTCTCTACTTCATATG